>NC_079493.1:6071069-6371069 GCF_030052815.1 Hevea brasiliensis | reverse complement strand
TTCAAATTCTTTGTTTTGGGTTTTTCAACAAAAGGAAACACAAGGTTTTGATTTTTTTTTTTAAAAGAAATACCATCATAGTTGACTCTGTAGGGAGTAATCAAATTGATGAATGGCATCCCTAAAATGACACTATGATTGATATCTTTTATTAAAACAAATGAAGTTTTTAGAAGGAGATTTGAATTGGCTATTGAAGCCTCTGTTTTGTAATTAATTTTGATTTTGGAATTGTTTGCAGCTGAAAGATTTTCAGTAGTTTTTTCTTGGAATTTCTCTGGAACAATGCCTTCTTTAATACAATTTAAATCTGCACCTGTATCAAATAAGGCAATTGTATCGATCTTGAAATCTTTTGAAAAAACTATCGAAATTCTAATCAAATATTTTCTGGAAGAAATCTCATTAAGAATGAAGAGAAAATCCTTTGTAGGTTTTTCAAGATTTTGAATTTCTAAAGTATTTTCTTCATCTTCTTCTTCGACTTCTTCATTGATTTGTTTTGAAAGTAATTTTTGAAGTGTTTCTGAGTCCTGTGCCTGTTTTTCTTTAAGCTCATTAAGCTCAATCTTAACAGCTTTTATTTCTTCCTGGAGGCTTTGGACTGAAACAGTTGATTGTTTTGAAGTCTTCTTTCTACCCAACATGGCCGTAAGGTCATATGTGTTTTTTGCAATAGAGGGCAGAATAGAAGGTTTTTGTATTGGTTGTTCTTCAAAGGTTTTTAAAAGTTTTCCTAAAAATTCCTTTTGTAGTTGAGAATCTTCAACCTGTGTAAGGATTTCTAAGAGTAACTTTTGGTCTTTTGAAAGAACATTGATTTTCAATTTTGGTTTTGTAAACAGTTCATTTTCTGTTTCAGAATCAGAACTGGATGATGAACTTGTGATTAATTCATCAATTTGTAATCCTTCTTCATTTTCCGTGGGTTCAGAATTACTGGACTCACCTTCGGTTTCAACTAAAAGAGCAGTTATTTTATTAATAACTTCTTCTTCTAATTGCAACTCATGAAGTTTTTTGTTTAACTTGCAAAAATTTGCAGTGTGGCCTTTGTTACCACATTTGTAGCAAGTAAAATTTTTTATCTTTGATTTGGATTGGGGACTAGGTTTATTAGTCTTTTTTGGAAGTTTTTTGTAATAGGAATCTTTTTCTGGTGTGTCCTTGGTATCAGAGCCTGGGGGGGAAAAGGTTCTATTTAAGGTTCGGATTCACATTTAAACATTTTTTAGAGGTTGGTAAGATGATCTTAAGGTGATAAGACAGCTTCTTTAGAGGTGTAAACAGGCCTGGGTTGTAAGTCCCGTCTTTGTAGCCGAGAGGGCGTGTTTAGGGCAGTGATTCCTGGTGCGATTACCTCACTTAACTCAAAAGATCAACCTAGAAAAATTCTTTAAGTATGAATCCAATTTTCTGTAGGACAGTTTCTTCTTCAAACTCTTCTACCTCGTCCTCTGAGTCAAGAAAGATAGTTAATAGTGAAGAAATAATAATTGAAAATTTTGAAAAATGTATAGATAATTGGGAAATTCCAAAAGTACAAAAGGATCAGATCTATCAGACTACAAAACTCAATTTTTTCAAAACTGATTTCACAATTAAAACTGAAGAGATAGATCTTCAGATTACAAAACCCTTTGAGACGATTTCTCTTCTGTCTCAAAAATCTTTACAAAAACACCGTGAAAAACAATACAAATACATCCATATAGGTTTAGTCCAAGTTGGAATAAAACCGCTTACAAATGAAGGGTTGAACACCTCAATCCTAGCAGTTCTTAGAGATACTAGGTTCATAAACTTCCAGGACTCCTTGCTTAGTTCAGTTGAGTCTAGTTTGTACAGTGGACCAATATCTTTTGATTGCTATCCAAATTTTACTGTTTCGTTAAACGACAGTCATATTACAAAATCCCTTGTTTTACAAATCAAAACTCACAATTACAAAATGCTTGAAGGATATATTCCTCTTGCACTGATTTACAAAATCCATTACAAAGCTATGGTTTCTGCTTTTGCTACAAAACATAAGTTTCAAAGTAAAAGAGGAGAAACTTTGCTTTTACAAAATGATCTTACAAAATCCAACACTGTAATCCCTAGATCTATCCAGTGGAAGGACATAACCTTACCAGAAGAATAGATCTTAGAAGGAGCAGTAGAACCAAAATCTTCAAAAATAGTTGAGCCAAACGTTCAACTTAGGCAAATAACCCAGTATGACGATGGAAGAGTCTGCCTTAGCTTTAACAGAAGCCTTAGGTTTTCAGATGATTCCTCAACATCCAGTACTGTTGACATAGGAAGAATGTCTCGTATACCTTCTGTCATTAGTTTGCCTATTACAAAACCAATTGGAATACAAAATATACAGCCTAGGTATTCTACCTCAGACTTACCTAGCTCTTCTAGGTTTTCTACTTCAGAAATACCTAGATCCACTTTACAAAACGTAGATTACTCTACAAATGTTCCACATCCAGTTTATACAAATTTACAAAATGAGTCCTGCTCAGATGAAACCCAAACAGCAGTCGAACCTACTTCTCCTACCTTTTCACCATTACGTAAAAATGTAAACCATGAACTTAATGTGCTTGAAAAAGAATTTGAAGTAGACAAACAATATTTGCATGATGATTTTTATTCTCCTAAAAATCATAAAAAGCAAATGTGGTTTTTCAAAAATTTCAATGATCAAAGGAAAGAAATTCAAAAGGAATATTATAACTTTATACACCAACACAAAGTTCATATCCTTTTCTTTGATAGGTTTGAGATGTATGATAAACAGCATAACATTTCATATCCATTTTCCAAAACTCCAAACACTTTCAAAAAATTAGTCCCAATTTCAAAACCTTCTCAAATTTCAAAACCCAAACAACAGGAGTCAGAAGATAATCAATCAGAGTTCATTGCAGCTCTAAAAGATCTTCTAAAGAAAGCAGAAGAAAAACTGTCTGTTAACCCTGTTATCATAGAAACAAAGTTCTGAATGGAAAATTTGGATGGTAGAAAAATACAATCAACATCCTCCTCTTAAGATAGTAAAAATTCCCCACTTGGAACAAACAGTAGAAGCAGCCCCTTACAAAATTCCAAATGAAAGTGATTCTGTGAATATAAAAAACATTGTTCTACAGAATAACTTTACAAATGCCCATTTGCATACCATAGGTAAGCAATTACAAAAAATGGAACAAAACCAACAGGCTACAGTTTCCCAAATTGAAACTAAGCTGGATACAAAATTGAAAAACCCAATCTTCAAACCATTCCAAGTTTCCAAAAACAGTCAAAAAGATTTACAAAACAACAACAATTCTGAATTCATCCAAGCTTTGAGAGACATGAAGACTAGGCTAGAAGCTTCAACTTCTACTCCAGTAGCACCTGAAACACCTCAAACCTCCCAAAGGAGTGTCAATATAATTGAGGAAGATTCAGATTCAGATGTCCAAAGCCAAGAAAAACAGCCCATCCAAACTGAAAAAATTCAGTCTTCAAAACCTTTACAAATCAATAGACTTTATTGGTCGCGGGTAGCAACACCGCTCCCAATAACAGCTCCAAACTTAGGCATAGAAAATAGATCTGAAATCCTAACCCAGTCTAAATTCAATGCCTCTACTGTCTATGAATGGAACATAGATGGTATGTCTGAATACAACATATTGAATTTGCTCCAGCAAATGACCATGGCAGCAAATGCTTACAAAACCCAAACTGGAACCCGACAGAGCTATTCTTTGAACTCCTCATTGCAGGATTCTCGGATGACTCAAAGGATGGTGGGATTATCATCTCACGAACCTACAAAAATCTGAGATTCTAGAATCCATACAAACTCAAGAAGATGGCGTGCCAATTCTTGATGAGTTAGGCCAACCAATCCCAGATGCAGTAGCCACCTTGATAGTAACAATCTCCTTACATTTCGTAGGTGACCCATCTCATCTTAAGGATAAAAATGCCGAACTCCTTTCAAATCTTAGATGCAAAAAACTGAGTGATTTTCAGTATTACAAAAACACTTTTCTTACTAGGGTAATGCTTAGAGAAGATTCTAATCAGCCCTTTTGGAAAGAAAAATTCCTTGCTGGACTTCCGATCCTTTTAGGAGAAAAGGTTAGGAATAAAATTAAGGAAGCATTTGGAAATCAAATCCCGTATGATAAATTAACCTATGGTGAACTAGTCAGTCTCACTCAAAAAGAAGGTTTAAAGATTTGTCAGGATTTGAAATTACAAAAACATTTGAAATGGGAAATGAGAAAAACTCGCCAAGAGTTAGGATCTTTCTGCAAACAATTTGAAATAGGAACCAAAAACCCTACTCCAGATTGTGGAGGAAGTTGTAGCAGAAAACCTTACAAAAAATCATCCCAAAAATACAAAAACTCTTCAAAACCAGAAAAAGATTCCTATTACAAAAAACTTCCAAAAAAGACTAGTAAACCTAGTCCCCAATCCAAATCAAAGATAAAAAATTTTACTTGCTACAAATGTGGTAACAAAGGCCACACTGCAAATTTTTGCAAGTTAAACAAAAAACTTCATGAGTTGCAATTAGAAGAAGAAGTTATTAATAAAATAACTGCTCTTTTAGTTGAAACCAAAGGTAAGTCCAGTAATTCTGAACCCACGGAAAATGAAGAAGGATTATAAATTGATGAATTAATCACAAGTTCATCATCCAGTTCTGATTCTGAAACAGAAAATGAACTGTTTACAAAACCAAAATTGAAAATCAATGTTCTTTCAAAAGACCAAAAGTTACTCTTAGAAATCCTTACACAGGTTGAAGATTCTCAATTTCAAAAGGAATTTTTAGGAAAACTTTTAAAAACCTTTGAAGAACAACCAATACAAAAACCTTTTATTCTGCCCTCTATTGCAAAAAACACATATGACCTTACGGCCATGTTGGGTAGAAAGAAGACTTCAAAACAATCAACTGTTTCAGTCCAAAGCCTCCAGGAAGAAATAAAAGCTGCTAAGATTGAGCTTAATGAGCTTAAAGAAAAATAGGCACAGGACTCAGAAACACTTCAAAAATTACTTTCAAAACAAATCAATGAAGAAGTCGAAGAAGAAGATGAAGAAAATACTTTTGAAATTCAAAATCTTGAAAAACCTACAAAGGATTTTCTCTTCATTCTTAATGAGATTTCTTCCAGAAAATATTTGATTAGAATTTCATTAGTTTTTTCAAAAGATTTCAAGATCGATACAATTGCTTTATTTGATACAGGTGCAGATTTAAATTGTATTAAAGAAGGCATTGTTCCAGAGAAATTCCAAGAAAATACTACTGAAAATCTTTCAATTGCAAACAATTCCAAAATCAAAATTAATTACAAAACAGAGGCTTCAATAGCCAATTCAAATCTCCTTCTAAAAACTTCATTTGTTTTAATAAAAGATATCAATCATAGTGTCATTTTAGGGACGCCATTTATCAATGTGATTACTCCCTACAGAGTCAACTATGATAGTATTTCTTTTAAAACAAAAAATCAAAAACTTGTGTTTCCTTTTGTTGAAAAACCCAAAACAAAGAATTTGAATATCATAAAGGCTTATTCCATCTTTGATAATCAAATAAATGTTTTGGAACAGGAAACAAGACAGCATTTACAAAAAGAAATTTCTTTAAACAAGCTTGTTTTCAAAAACCAATTTTTTGATTACTGCTTATTACAAACTAACCCTTATGAGTTTTTGCAGATGGTAGAATCATCCAACAATGGTGATTTAGTCCACTTTGGACCAATAGTCCTCTCCAAAACTCCTGCTCAAAAATTCAGAATTAATGTAGCCAGAACTGCATATGTTCCCACGGAAAGGCACCAATGTTTATTAGACAATCTTTGGACTTTAATACAAAACAAAAGGCTGGGAGTAACAGCTCTCAATGCACTTTGTATTGAGTTTGAGGAAGTAATAAATATGTGGCTGACCTCCTTAGCAGAATTAAATATCATGAAGATCATATCATGGTAGCTCAATCATTCATTGAGTTTTTACAAAACCAAATTTTATACAAATCCATTACATCCAGAATTAGTCCATCAGATCCATCCACTTCTAACCAAAATCATCACCTTGAATTACAAAAACAGGAATTTGAAGGCCTAGGATCCCCACTGGATTCTAGTGTAAGAATTCAAAAGCGAAGGACTGAAGGCCTAGGATCCCCACTGGATTCTAGTGTAAAATTACCATTGGCCCCACTGGTCAATGTGAAAAATTATCACCACAGTGAAGTCCTTTTTACTTCACTTAGTGCCAATAGGTCCTTAGAACATTTCCAAACCCGTTGTCTTTCGAAGAAATTCAGGCAACAAGTTCTCAACGGTCTTCCTCAAGAGATCCGCGAGCAGATTCTACAAAACATCATCCAGTCCAGAACCAAAGAACAGCTGGATGTTCTCCAAAAATGTCTCAATTTTACAAAAAGCAATCAGCAAGGTCACAATGGATGGTCATGGGAATGGGAGTACTATTCAAAACCCCGTTTCCATTGCACTCAGGAACATCCTAACCGATATCCTCTTTGCTATCCAGACTGTGAACACAGCTTAGATTTCAGCATCCCCCGCTTCAAAACCACTCAGATGTCTGGAACCCGATATCTAGACGCCAGAGAACTATTCAAATGGGGTATGTTAGTTGGAGTCCGAGTCACAAGATCTGATTGTGAAATGACAAGGTTTTTGGGAAATAGAGTCCTTCAAGAAGTCAGAAGACTATTATTCGACCAAAACCCAGTCAACATACAAATTATTTCAACACCTCCAGAAGTATTAGCAAATGGAGAGCTACAACAAGCAATCCATTACTTCTACCTGGATACAAAACTTCCTCCTCTCTATCATCTTCCAGATTGGCCATGCAATCACGAAGACCATTTCGTCCAACTCAACAAATGGCGAGCAAAGACAGTCGTCGAAAACTGGCGAAAACATCGATATCCAGAATATGCGCTAGTCCATACGGGTACATATTCACGGATATATGTTCACTATGAACATTTACCAAGTCCAAAACCCTTTCATATTGAACACGGTATGAAAATTACATGGTTCAGTATGAAAGTCACTACAACTTATCTTCTGCCTCGTCAGATGACGAAACAAGTGACGATGAAGAGACATGGCACAACTTACAAAACATAATGGAAGGATAAAAGAGTGGTCCCAGCTCCACTCCATAAAAAAAAAAAAAAAAAAAAAAAAAAAGAAAAAGAAAAAGGAAAAAGAAAAAAGAAAAAGAAAAGAAAACGAAAAAATTTAAAACCGGTAAAAGAAATTTATGGCGGCAAAATTATCCATTTTCTCTTCATTTTCCTTTATTTTAATTTTTGTAATCTTTTTTACTTTTGTAATATTCTCTTTTTTCTCTTCCTTTATTTCAAAACCAGACAGGACACTGTTCACCTGTCATATCTTGTATGTTCACTTTTACTGTTAGCATGTGAAGGAGACAAGAAGCATTGTTCATACGTGAAGGCATCAAGTGGCAGACACTATTCAAAACCTACAAAATTACAATACTGCCCCTGGACACTTCTATTTAAGGAGGCACCCATCCAAGGTAAAGGGGAGCCACTTCAAAGGAACAAAAGCTTACCCAAGCTTCTCCCTCTTCAAGCTTCTCCCTTTCAAGCTTCTCAAAGCCGAGAGAATCCGAAGAAGGTCCTGAAGAAATCTCAACCCGAGGTAAAGAAAGGAGCAAGAAGGTTGATTCACTTCCCATCCTGCCTTACTTCTACCTCACCTACAAACTTACAAACCCTGTAACTTCCTTGTAGTAGATCTTAGGAAGCTCATGTGTTGAGCAACCTTTGTAAGTCCTACCCGGAATTACATCTCCAAAACCTTTGTACAAATCTTACAAAGTTTATAAGATTTTGAAGTAAGTTTTCTTCAATTTCTTTTACAAAATTTCAAATTTGTTTCTTTAGCATGCATATGGTCGGTTCAACCGCCTGAACTGCATAAATATACGTATATATGTTCATAACGGACTGGCTCTGCCGCCTATTGAATATATACATGTATATTCATATTTAAATTTCAAAGTTTAATTTTTATTTTTGTTAAGTATATATATTCTTAACGGACTGGCTCTGCCGCCTATAGAATATATATATTTCTTTAATTTACAAATTTAATTTTCATTTCTGAAGATTTTCCTTTCTTGTGCATTTTGTTTATTTCTTTAGTTATTTATATATTGTTCAAGATCTAGATTATTGCTTCTTCCCTGTTAGCTCATCCCCCTTTCGATCCCGGTGCGTCCTTGGTATTAAATTTGTAAGTTAAAGAAATATATATATTCTATAGGCGGCAGAGCCAGTCCGTTAAGAATATATATACTTAACAAAAATAAAATTAAACTTGAAATTTAAATATGAATATACATGTATATATTCAATAGGTGGCAGAGCCAGTCCGTTATGAACATATATACGTATATTTATGCAGTTCAGGCGGTTGAACTGACCATATGCATGCTAAAGAAACAAATTTGAAATTTTGTAAAAGAAATTGAAGAAAACTTACTTCAAAATCTTATAAACTTTGTAAGATTTGTACAAAGGTTTTGGAGATGTAATTCCAGGTAGGACTTACAAAGGTTGCTCAGCACATGAGCTTCTTAAGATCTACTACAAGGAAGTTACAGGGTTTGTAAGTTTGTAGGTGAGGTAGAAGTAAGGCAGGATGGGAAGTGAATCAACCTTCTTGCTCCTTTCTTCACCTCGGGTTGAGACTTCTTCAGGACCTTCTTCGGATTCTCTCGGCTTTGAGAAGCTTGAAAGGGAGAAGCTTGAAAGGGAGAAGCTTGAAGAGGGAGAAGCTTGGGTAAGCTTTTGTTCCTTTGAAGTGGCTCCCTTTTGCCTTGGATGAGTGCCTCCTTATATAGAAGTGTCCAGGCGCAGTTTTGTAATTTTGTAGGTTTTGAACAGTGTCTGTCACTTGATGCCTTCACGTGTGAACTGTGCTCCTTGTCTCCTTCACATGCGAACAGTAAAAAGTAAACAGTGCAAGATATGACAGGTGAACAGTTTCCTGTCTGGTTTTGAAATAAAGGAAGAGAAAAAGATAATATTACAAAAAAAAAATGATTACAAAAATTAAAATAAAGGGAAATGAAGAGAAAATGGATAATTTTGCCGCCATAAATTTCTTTTGCCGGTCTTAAATTTTTTCTTTTTTTTTTCTTTTTCTTTTTCTTTTTCTCTCTTTTTTTTTATAACAGATTTTGTATTTGTGAAGAGGTACCACAACCTTCTTCATCATCATCTCCCAAGTCTATGATGGGTTCTGAATCAGAATTGGCTGCAGAAGAATTGGTTCTGTTTTGCAATAATTGTTCCATTATTGCAAAATATTCTTCATCATTTTTAGCTCCTGCTAATCTTGCCATGGCATGTGATCTTTGAGCCAAAAACAATTGATTTGAAAAGTTTTGTATAGGAGTATGTGGCAACAGGTTTTTTCCCTTAAGCCAGGTTTTTACTCCTTGGTTTGTAATTGTTTCTGGGATATTAAATGAATTCCACCATTTTACCTTGAACCTTCTGATGATTGTATTCAATCCATCTTGGGGTCGAAATTCAAAAAACCAGATAAGAACCCAAGGTAAAAAGAATTTTGAAGAAAACAAGAGAAGAGGAGGAAACCTTTTCTCTTTGGGTGAGGGTTTGTAATGGGTTTTGAAAAGGTTTAAACTCTCTGATATTTCTGGTGTAAGAATTTCAGGTAGTGCACCAAAATACTTCCACCACTGAGCAAACCATGAAGGGGTTTTGGAAGGATCAAATGTTTTTTGGAAATAGAACAGCCATGAATGACTATTCTTGTGATTTTGTATGAGAAAGGTATTGTACCATGCCTGTTGGTAATCCCAGTAATTGAAATGTTGGCAATGGTCAATCTTGTTTTGGAATGATAATGGAAAGATTTTTGGTTTTGTAAGTTCTTGCCCCCAATCAGAAGGATTAAGGACGTTTTGAATGTGGCAGGTTGAATAAGCTGGATCAGCATGATTTTCTTTTAGATAAAAATGTTTGAATTTTGCCGAGCCAGTAAATTCAAGTATTGCCTGATAGTAGGCTCGGGTTTTGGAAAGATCCCAAGGTTTGTAATGCCATCCTTTTGTAAAGGCTTTTGAAATTATCATAGAGGCGTCTTGGTGTAAGAACTCATCCTCTATGATCAAAACATTTTGAAAATGGGTTTTTGTAATCCATTCCGAAGACTTCTTTTTTAATTTTGTTTGAGACAAAACTATTTGAGAAGAATTTGGTTGGGAAACATCGATTTGAAAATCTATTTGTAAAATCTCATGGGCTTGAGAACAGTTTTGAAAAGTTTGAGCAAGGGTTTTTTGGGAGGAAGACTCTCCTTCTCCTGGGTTTTGGAAACAGGTTTTGTAGATTTACCTTTCTGGGCCTAATTGGCCTGAGTTATGTTTTGTAGAGCCTGAAGAACTTCAGAAGATTTGGACAGTGATTCTATCCATTTTTGAATCTGGCTGTCTATTTCTGGAGCCTGAGATTCAATGAGTTTTGTTTGATCTTCTTCTTCTGCTTCGACCATGTCTGCCCAAGTTTGAATAGGTTTTGCAGAAGAGATGGTTGGTTTTGTAGGGTTTGGTTTTGTAGAGGCTGAGGCTTCAGCCTTGGTATTTTTCTTTCTGGGCATTGGCCTGTTTTGAAGAAATTCTCTAGTTAGAAAGTCTGGGATGGAATTTGTATCTCCTTTTATAAATTCAATTTCAAAATCAAAAATACTTAAAATTGCTTGCCATCGTGCAAAAATTTGTTTTGATGCAAAATTCTGAACATCTTTTTGCAAAACTTCTTTGGCTGATTTGCAATCAATTCTAAGCAAAAATTTTTTATTTAATAAATCACTTTGAAATTTTTGTATGCACATGACAATTGCAAGAATCTCTTTTTTGATGGTAGAGTATTTCTTTTGACAATCATTCCAATGTGCAGAATGGAATTGAACTATTTGTTCTTTTCCGTTTTGAACTTGTTTTAAAATTCCACCATAACCTAACTCTGAAGTATCTGTTTCCACTACCTTAGGGGCTAATGGATCTGCTAAATGCAGACAAGGAATGGTTTGGACCTGTTGTTTAATATGACGGATCACTTCAGTGTGATGATCTGTCCATGGAACAGAGTTTTTCTTTAACCTATCATGCAAGGGTTTTGCTAGACGGTTAATATTTAGACAAAAATCTAAGACATAATTCAAGCTACCTAAGAATCTTTGCAGCTGGGTTTTATCCAAGATTTTGTCAGGAAATTTGTTTGAAAATTCTAGACTTCTCTCTATTGGAGTAATGGTTCCTTGGGATATGTAATGACCTATAAACCTAACTCTGGTTTGAAAAAGAGAAATCTTTGATTTTGAAACGGCAAGACCATTTCGTTTTGTAACAGAGAAGAATGTTCTTAAGTGTTTGAAGTGTTGTTCAATTGACTCCGAGAACACAAGAACATCATCTATATAGACTATGCAAAATTTTGAATATGGATTAAAGATTTCATTCATAATTCTCTGGAATTCTGATGGGGCATTTTTCAGGCCAAAAGGCATGACTTTCCACTCATACTGTCCAAAGGGAACTGTGAATGCGGTTTTGTATCTATCTTTTGGATCAATTTGTATTTGCCAAAATCCTGATTTCATATCAAATTTGGAAAATACAAATGCAGAATGGAGTTTTTGTAAAAGATCTTTTTTGTTTGGAATTGGATACCTGATCCATTTCAAAGCTTTATTCAAAGGTTTGTAATTAATTACTAATCTAGGAGTGCCTCTTTCTATTTCTGAATTTTTGTTTACATAAAAAGCTGCACAACTCCAAGGAGATCTAGATTCTGTAATTAATCCTTTTTTCTTTAAATCCAAAATTTCTGAACGACAGTGTTGTTCTAGTTCAGCATTCATTTGGATTGGTCTGGCTTTTGTAGGTATCTGTTTTTCATTGAAATCATTTTCATATGGTAAATCTACCATATGTTGTTTTCGATTCCAAAAGGCATTTGGTAAATCAGAACAAATTTCTCTTTCAATTTGGGTTTTGAAATCCGAAATTTTCTTTTTCACCAAATCATTTTGTAATTGTTTTTCAATTCTTGTTAAAGAAACATCTTGCTGTAAATACAACAAGTGTTGCTTTTTTCCCTCTATTAAAACATTAATCTCATTATTATAAATGGAACAAGCTTTTATAATATTGAGATTTCTTGTTTTTGGTTTTGTAACGAAAGGGAAAACAAGAGTTTGTTTTGTAGTTTTGAAGGAGATATTATCATCGTTAACCATGTAGGGAGTTATCAAGTTAATGAAAGGAGTCCCTAAGATTACACTATGATGAATATCTTGAACAATTACGAATGAGGTTTTGAAAAGAAAATCACCATTAGCTATGGAGGCTTCTGTCTTATAGCTAATAGCCATTTTTGAATTATTTGCAGCTGAAAGTTTTTCTGTGGTTTTTTCGTAAAATTTCTTTGGAACAATTCCTTCTTTAATACAGTTCAAATCTGCTCCTGTATCAAATAAGGCAATTGTATTGATTTTGAAATCTTTTGAAAAAACAATGGTAATTTGTATCAAATATTTTCTGGAGGTGATCTGATTGAGGATGAAAAGAAAATCTTCTGGAGGTTTTTGAGTTTCCAAACTATTTTCTTTATTTTTCTCAGATTCTTCCTGGGGTTTTGAAAACAAAAGCTGGATTGCTTTTGAGTCCTGTGCCTTTTTCTCTTTAAGCTGTTTAAGCTCATTCTTAGTGATTTTTATTTCTCTTTGGAGGCATTGGACTGGAGGGTTTTGTAGTTTTTTCTGATCTTCAGGATTTTCTTCATGCTTTAAAACATCTAAGACTAATTCTTGATTTTTAAAAGCATGTGAACATTTTTTGCATTTTCTTTAGATTCGATTTTAGAATCTGAATTGGATGAATTATTAACTAATCCATCTTTTTATAAAGGCGCGTTTTCTTCAGACTCCTGGTTGGAGTTTGAAGAGGAAGTTGAAAAATTAGTACTCAAATCTTGCATGACTAATTCTTCTTTTTCTAACGATTTATGATTGTCAGTGGATTCAGAGATTTTGAATTCACTTTCCATTTGTAATTCTGGGATTGATTTTGGAAGAGATTTGTTTTGTAATTCAAAGGTTTCTTGGGGTTTTTGTTCCTTTAAAACCTGTTGTTTTGAATTCTTTTTGTGAGGAGTTTTATTCTTAACAGTAACAGGGTTATCAGACAATTTTTCTTCTACTTTCTTTAGAAGATCTTTCAGAGCCGCAATAAACTCTGATTGATTATCTTCTGTCTCCTGTTGTTTAGGTTTTGAAATCTGAGAAGGTTTTGAAATTGGGACTGTTGATTTTGTAGATTTTTTGGACTTTTTTGAAAACGGATATGGAATATCATGATAATCAGCATACATTTCAAACCATTCAAAGAAAAGAATATGAACTTTATATTCATATAGAAAATCATAATATTCTTTTTGAATTTCTTTCCTTCGATCATTGAAATGTTTGAAAAACCACATTTGCTTTTTATGATTTTTAGGAGAATAAAAATCATCATGCAAATATTGTTTGTCTACTTCAAATTCTTTTTCAAGCACATTAAGTTCATGGTTTACATTTTCTGTAATGGCTGAATAGGTAGGAGAAGTAGGTTCTGATTCTGTTTGGGTTTCATCCTGAACAGACTCGTTTTGTAAATTTGTATAAACTGGACGTGGAACATTTGTAGAGTAATCTACGTTTTGTAAAGTGGATTTAGGTATTTCTGAAGTAGAAAACCTAAAAGAGCTAGGTAAATCTGAGGTAGAATACCTAGGCTGAATATTTTCTATTCCAACTGGTTTTGTAACAAGCAAACTAATGACAGAAGGTATATATATATATATATATATATATATATATATATATATATATTACAGTTTTGATATTTTCGGTATCATAATAAACAATGTATCAAGAGAGTGGCTGGTATAGATATAAATTTTCGCCACATCACTGTTTTCTGGAATATGAGATTTTATATTAAATCTGAGCCATTTGTTATTAGTGATGGGTCGCTCTCCCATAACAACAATCATCGAATTGGATGGATCCACGAACCAATCTACTTGTTCCTCCTTAAAACTAAAACCTGCACAAAATAAATAGAAATTCATCATTTCTTTGTAATTTTTTAATTTAATAAATAAAAAAATATGAAATTGAATTGTGCCAAGTAATTTATATTTTCATATATTTAAAAAAATTGATATATTTTAAACTTAATGATAAAATATTCAAATATTTTTGTAAAAAATAATTTAATTAAATAATTTTAATTTTGATAATTTTGACTATATTTGTTGAAATTTTATTTAATTGACTAAAATTAGACTTGTAATTTTTATAATTGTAATAGCCTAAATTTGATCATTAACATAAAATTAGAATTAAATTTTAATTAATTGGATAAAATTACAATAATTTTTTTTTAACTTTACCTAATTAATTGCCAAAATTAAAACAAGTGAATTCAATTCCAGTTTTGTGAAAAAATTAATTTTTATGTAATTAGGCCTATTTGTACAAGTAAGTTAGTTAATTTTCACAAAGAAAACGGAAACAAAAATTATTTATTGTATAGCAAAAGAGTATTTCAAACCAATATAAGGATTAATAGCAAATTTCAAAAAGATTTAATTCTGTTTAAAATGACAAAAGTTTATCATTTTGCACACTTCTTTTACCCAGAAAAAAAAATATAGTAATTAAGAAGTTTGTTAAACTCACCAGGAAGTTCTGCATATAAAAAATAGTCCTCTGAGCGCTCTATCAAATCCCATGTGGGTTCAAAATCCTCATAAACTCTCGTTAGCTTTTTGTTGCTGATCAGAACATCCACTTGCCTTTCGTCAGGCGTGCACTTCAAGTGAAACTGTAAATCTAACATGGAACAACGATAGAAAGGTTGGCTCAAATCTATTTCTCTGTTGCAAATATCACACTGATGCTTGCTTCCAGGCTTACCATCACTTGAAGAATTCAACACGAGGAAGAAACGATGCCCACTATTTTTCGTCTTAATGATGAGATCAGGTAAAGCGCAATTGACATGAATATCATAGAAGCAGTCATAGCATTTGTAGCTAACAGAGCTGCCAAGTTTATCACAAACGCAACATTTATACTGATAATTATACTTGAATGGCATGATAATGAAATTTAGGAAATGTTTGTGTCGACCAGAATGGAGAATTGTTGGTAAGAATCCATGGTTGAGATGGGTTTGGAGGAGGCAATCACAACAATCATCTAAGAATTCTTCACAATTACCGCATTTATGTGTTCGTCGGAAGGCATATTGATCAGGCTTCACTGTTCTCAAGAAAGGAGGGCATTTGTCCAAGTTTGGGGCAGACTCTGCACAGAATTTGTGAAGGTTGAAGTCTTCACAGTCAACACATTGATAGGAAGGGCCAGAAAGGAGCTTTGAGCAACTCTTGCAAACAAGTTCATTTTTGCTTGCTTTCTCGGACAAGGCTAATGCATGCAAGTGGTCAATTACTGGTTGTCTGACTTTCTTTTTGTTTTTGGCATGGCTCTCGATCACTTTCAAAGTATCATCTCTTTCCTTGTCAGAAAGCAAAACCAACATATCGGATACGAGTTTCTTCACATCAAATGACTTTATGTCGACTCGAAGCTTGGGAATCCTTCCATCTTCATATTCATTGTCCTTCTTATCCTTGGTTGTGCATTCGATGATGACAAACCGAGCTTTCTCAGAAATTGCTAAATTTAGCAATTTGTAAAGACGATCAGTCTGAGAAAGCTCACAATTGATGATGACATTGATCTTTAAGCTGAGTTGGGTTAAAGCGAATTGATAAACAGTTTCAAATGGTAAGTTGTGTTTGAGTTCATTTGGGAGTCTGGTTTTTGTTGATTTTTGAAGGGCTAGAGAGGCATCATATTGATCGATGAGAGGGTATTTGAGAAAAGCAGCTAATTCACGAGCTATTTTTGTAGATCCTGAATCATCTTTCATTGCTATAAGCAATGGAGACTGTAGTGCTTCCATTTTTCTCACCTAAATGCACCTCTATCTTTCTCAAAATTAGCTTACTGAGGGAATGAATAAGAACCCAAGATAAGGTTGATTATATGATAGGTAAGGAGAGCTAATCTTAGTTGTAACAACAAAGAAAAGAATATATTATTATTATTATTATTATTATTATTATTATTATTATTAGATGAAAAAATTTATTTGATTATCATGATTATGGTTAAATTATTTAAAAGAAAGTCAGTACATATAATTTTTAATTTTGATTAGATTTATGAATGAAAAGTAGATTCAATATTATGGATGAAAGCTTTTTGATGAGGCAAAACCCAAATTATATAGATTAATGATATATCTAATTGCTTCATTTAGAATAAATTATTTACAAAAAAAAATCAATTAAATTCTCATAAATTATATTTAATTTCTATTTCTTTTAAAATAAATTTTTTTAAGTTAGAAAAAATTGAATTTTTTTTATTCTAAACATGAAAATTAGTCAAAAAATAATTAATTAAATTGAATTCTTATAAAATTTTAGTTTCTAAATAGAGAATATAAATTTATGAATCCAAAAAATAGAAGAGGTTCATAAAAAAAAAAAAAAACTCAAATCCTTCGATTTTAAACTCTTCAATCCAAAGGTAAGCATATAATTCCAAACTTGGAATCAAATTAAGGAATCAGTATATATCCTAATGGTGAAGCATGGAATAGAAGAAAGCATGTTGTACCACCTTTAATTCCAAGGCAAGTAAAGTTTGCTTAATTCATTCCTAAACAAAAGTTCTGCAATGTGTATAAAACATAAGATTTATATTAAAGGGTATAATTTATCACAAGAAAAGAATTAGATTCTTTTATTTTAAGGAATTGATTAATCTCTTGGCAACAATACCTAGTTTGGCTTGATACTCATTTAGCATATTTAGGTTCAAATTTTCACTTTCATAATCTCCTACTAAAAAAAAAAAAAAAACTCTTGACAACAATGAAATTAAAGTATCAATACCCTCATATGAATCGTAAATGCATGAATATGACATATCAAAAAATCAGTAGCTCCTAATAGAATCGATAACAAAGTAACCTTGCCACCAACTATCACTAAATCACCACCAACAAATTAAATTGGTGCTTGCTGTTGCACAAGGTGCTAAAACATGGGTGTTTTGTATCCATTGAACAATGAGCTTAAGTTCTTAGTTTAAAAAATTATCTGATCTAATTAGACATTAAAAATAAATGAGTACCTAATGTGAGAATTTCTATGAGCAGATTTTTTATTTTCTTTTAATAAGTCCTAACTATTATGTATTCTCCACAGTGAAGAAGAGATGGATGCAAAATTTTTAAAGGTAGAAAATTTTTACTCCATCACTAAATTTGATTTGAATTTAATGTGACTTATAATTTGCACTCAAACTAAAATATTCTCAACATTAAAGAATAATTTAATGCTTCGAATTTATGTTAATATATTTAGATTAATTTAAATTTTAAAAAATAAATAAATTTAATTTTTTTATAAAATAAATATTTTCTTAATAGGGCAATTAGCATTAGAACCTAACTTTATTAGGTAAATGATATACTCTTAGCCACTTGATCAAAACAGATTAGGCCTAAAAAATAAAAATTTTGATATAAAATTATATACATAATTCACGAATTAATTCAAAATTGCCATCAAATTGAATTTATCAGAAATATTGAAAAAATCTAAAATAATTCATAATTTAAAATAATTTAAATCTAGTAATTCTAATTTGTTTGCCACCTCTACTTCCATATTGTCATATAAAGTCACTAAAATCTATAGCGCGGCAATTTCTAAAGATTTTTCCTTCAAGACATATAGCTCCGAAATTTACACAAGAAAGAAGAAAGAGGCAAAAAATTATAAAATATGATAGCTAATTAACATCAATTTATAGGGTAAACATTGCATTGTTTGTTGCAGTTCTCTATCTAAAACAATATAATTTTTTGAAAATAAAAAAAGTGTTAATTTACTAATAAGTGATTTGTAATAAAGTTAAAGGAATAACTTATTAAGATGCATTTGGTATAGGTTAAAAAAAGGTAAAATGTTCAATTTAGTCTCGAAATTTAATTTAATCAATTTTTAATTTTTTTTTATCTAATTTAAGTTCAATTTAGATAAAAAAATTAAAATCTATGGACTAAATTTTTTTATTTAAATAAAAAATTAAAAAGTTCAATTTCTTGATTTTGGGACTAAATTTCTTAATTTTTTGATTCAAACCAAAAAAATTTAGAAGCTCGATTTTTTTATTTTTCTTATTTTTAGGCTAAATTGAGTTTAAATTAAAACGTTTGGACTAAATTGAATAAAAAGTTAAAAAATGAGCTAAATTAAATATCCTCAATAAATACAGGAGTATAATTGAGCTTTAAGTCATTAAAAAAAATTGAGAGTTAAGTATTACTTTTAACTTTAAAGAGGGTAATTGTTAATTTAGCTTGCCAAAGTTAACATTTAACCCCCTAAAGGGAGGAAAAATTAACTAGGTTAAAAATTAATTTAATCTCTTTAAGCATTCAAATAATATTAGTAAGAGAGTTAAGGGTTATAAGGGTAATAATTATACCTCATTAATCTTGTAACAAACACCCCATTAGAATTAGAGATAAAAATATTGAAAGAGATGTAATTAAAATTTTTATAATTATTTTTTTTCTAGTATGTAAAATATTAATCACAATACCTTTATTTATAGGTATATAGAGAGATAGTGAAATAAATATATACAACATCAGAATTGAATGCATTTGAGAATTAAAAAATATGAAGAGGTTTGAGAGCTAATTAAACATATGAAGAGGTTTGGGAGTTAGAGAATATAACTGGACGCCCACAATTAACTTATTTATCACATTCCTCCTTAGATGATCATCTATTAAGAATATGTCTCATGATAATTTTATTGGAGAAAAAGTCCAAATAAAAAAAAAATAATGTACTTTTTAAATAAAATATGCAATAAAGTACTGTCTCTTTAAAAATTTACCATAGAAAACTCCATGGGCAAAATTCTTAATTAAGAGAAAAATAGCACAATGTGTATTTGGTCTTCCTCAACAACGACGTCACTTAAAATCTTTGAGAAGGCTTATTCCAATCTTGTATACAAGTTTTTCGAAAGTGCTTTAGTGAACAAATATGCAATATTATCGCTTAGAGCAAATTTGTTCAACATCAATATCACCATTTTTTTTTTTTAAATCACAAGTTAGAAACTTTGATAAAATTAATATATTTTATACTATCTCCTTTAATGTATTCTTTTTTCAACTTATTTATACATAATTAAAAATTTCCTCGATCTCAGAACTAGATAGACCAGAGGTAGTAATTTTTGACAACATCTGATTTGAATTTCAGGTTACCTATAGTTTGTGCTCATTTTAAAATGATTTAAATTTAAATGATTCTCAAAACTAAAGAATAATTTAATGATCCGATTTTATGTTAATATATTTAGATTAACTTAAATTTTAATTAAAAAAAATAAATAAATTTACTTTTTCTGAAAATAAATATTTTAATATGAAATAATATGCAATTTGCAAATTGATTCTAAATTACCATCAAAATAAAATATCCAAAATATAAAAAAATTTAAAATAATTTAAATCTATTAATTATTCTGATTTGTTTATCACCTTATTTTGATATCATCTTAGGAATGATAACGAATAGGTTACTCGTGAAAATCATCCTATTCTTATCTAAACTTGATTAATTCACACAAGAATCATTCTTATCTTATCTAAAGATCTTTCCTTCAATACATATAGTACGAAAATTCACACAAGATGGAAGAGGAGCAAAAATTTTATAAAATATGACGGCTAATCAAGATCAATTTAGGGTAAATATTGAACAATCAGTTGTCTAAAACAATATAATTTTTTGAAAAAAAAAAAGGTTAATTAACTTATAGAGTGATATGAAATAAAGTTAAATGAATAATTTATAATCACTACAAGAAACAAGCTGATTGGGGACAAAATTTATATTTGTCTCAAATAAAATCGAATTATAGAGATGAAATTGTACGTTCGTTACATAAAAAATAATATTTAGCTGCAAAATAGATATTCGTTTGCAATAATTATATTTGTTGAAGAAAAATATAAATTTGTCACTGAATATCTCCTCAATCTGTATTTGCGAACTTTATGAACTTTTCTCAACCAATTTTAAAATTTCGTCTCTAAAAACTATGATATAGTGACGATTTTGTGTTTTGTCCTTAATTATAAGAATTAACGATGAAATAAATTTGTCACCTAATAATATAATAAAATATTATAAATAAATTTAATGAAGAATGTAAAATGGTCGACATGAATTTGTGTTTGTGCCAAATTCTTCTACTAAATTTTCACCTCCGCAGGTAAAGAATCAGCAGCTAATAGAAAAGGTTGCCAATTTTTTTAGTTAAATTATGAGAATTTTAAAAATCCATTTAATCCCTAGTTAAAGAATAGGCAGCTGGTAAAAAAAACCTCGATTCATTCACTCACCTAATCCCTGATAACCGACCTTCAATTTTCCTATTCTTCTATCTTTATTTTGTCAATCGAACTTCAATGTGTCTCATTTTATTTGGGTTTTTCTTCTTAAGGTCTTTATTAATTTTTCAATACAAGAGGTTCCCACTGGCAGATTACTTACCAAAATAAGGTACACTTAAGGAGATTATTTTTTGTGGCATGGGTATAAGGTGTTTTTAGGGTTGCATGGTAGTGGTTTTGGGTTATAGTTGACGCACAAGGAAGTTAAATCTAGAGACTTCTTCTTACTTGGTTCTGTATTCTTAAAAATTTGGCCGATTTTATGTTATTTTGTGCTTGAATTTGCTTCTGGGGTTTTATTTTGGTTCAATCCTTTTTATTTGCTAGGTGATGTTGATTTTGGGCATTTCCTGTTTTGGCATTATCCTCGAGCATCAATTTCTACTATGTCTTTAACTTCAATATGACTATGCTATTTTGTCCCTTTGGATTGTAGTGTTTTTCCTTTTGTTTTGTTGCTCCTCTGTTCTTTTCGTTGGCTTTGTCTACATTTTATCTACTTTTTATGTTATTCCTTGTGTATGATGCTAGTCGACATTCCTCTTGGTGCACCTATTTGGGGTCTTTATTGTAGCTTTATTAGTGTCCTTGTCTGGGCTTTAGTTGCTTACAATTAGGTTGTTGTTTAATTGCTTGGTTTTTTGTTGCTTTGTGCAAACAATTGACATAACAAGACATTATTCTGCTTGTCTATCTACTCATATAGTGATTGCATAATTTAAGTTTTAGAAGCTATAACACTTGTTTTAGTATATTAAATGGATTAATAACATATTGAATTAGTATACGGGCTGCATTGTCAATGGAGTATGCTTCCATACAAAAAACCGTGATGAACAATGAAGAAGCCAAAATAGTGGAATTGTTGTTGAAGGGAATCATGGAGATGATGTGATTAACTTTTATGGTGTCCTTACTGAAGTTATTGAGTTAGAATATATTAAAAACAATCGAACTGTGCTTTTCAAATGTGAATGGTTTGATATTGGAAACAAAAATAAGAAATTAGGAATACAAAAGGATGGGAATGTAACTAGTATCAAATCTCAAGAAAATGGTACAAAAATGACCCATTTGTATTAGCTTCTCAAGTGAAACAAGTTTTCTATTTGAATGACACAAAATTAGGGAAAAATTGACAAGTTGTGCAACACTTTCAACAAAGGCACATATTTGATGCATTGGAGCAGCAACCAACTCAAGATGAGGTGCATCAAGATGATGAGTCACTACAGAATATTGAAGTTTTCCAGGAAGAAATAACCTTGTTACATAGGAATGATATAGATCCAAATATTATTCAAGCTAATATAGTACAAAGAAACATGGGAGAAAATGAACAACACAACGAATTTATTGTGGATGATAGTGGTGATGAAGATGATACATTAGGTAACTATTGTAGTAGAGATGAAGACATTGTGTAACGCCCTCACTGTAGGTAGTCCGTACATTCTATTGTTCCAGCGACTAATGTCTGTTTGGACAATCAGAATGTTTAAAACTACACTTAAACTATAGTGAAGAGACCTAAATTAATGAAATAAATGTAAAGAAAAATTTAATAAATATAGGAAATAATTTTGGGACCCAATTTTAAGGTTTATTTAGGTAAAAATGACATTAAAGATGTTAAAGAAAAGTTAGAGAAAATAAAATAAAATTTAGAGAATTTATTAATTGATATAAAAATAATAAAAATAACTCGATATGCACCCCGAAAGGCATTTTGGTCATTTCACCCCCCCAGAGGTGAATTTTAACCTAAATGTCAAATTAAAAATTGAGAGAATAAAATAATTAACATAAATTAAAAATTTATGAAATGAATTGGAAAATGAGAAAAGAAAAGAAGAAGAAAAGAAAAGAAAAGAAAAGAAAAGAAAAAAAGGCTTATGAAATTTAAAAAAAAAAACTTTAAGTACACATAAATGTATATATATATATATAAATACCCACAAGAGACAAAACCCCACCAACCATCTTCTTCTTCCTCTTCTCTCTCTCTCCTTGCCGTCTCCCTTGGTCTCTCCCTCCCCACCATTGTTATCAAGCTTAAAGCTTGATTTCCTCTTCATTTACCCATCAAAACCCATAGCTCTCTTCACAAATAATTCTCCCCACTCCATAAGGAAGCTTTAGATACCCATTTGAAGAAGAGAAATTGAAGTTTGCAAGTTGGGTCACAAGGTAAGTGCAAAAATACCACTCCCTCTCTTTTTTAAATCTTGTAAGAATGATGAGATGAGTGAGTATTCCATGAAAATGAAAACAAATAAAAAGGAATTGAAGAACCCTAATTTTGGCAGCCATGAATCTTGTGAGGTTTGCTATTTTTAAATGATGAAAAATGGTTCTATAAGGATGTTTGAATAATTGATATGATAAGAAGTGTAAAAGAGTTGAGTTTGTATAAATTGGGTGATTGGAATTAGGGTTTATGTATATGATGTGGGAACTTTATGTAAATGCTTGAAATTGACTTGGTTGAGTTGAGATTGTTGCTTATAGAAGTGCTATGCATGCCAATTGAAGTAAGGAAGATGGAGGAAATTGAAATTGGGAGTGCTTGTTTTCTGCAGGTTTTGGGACTCAATGAGTCTAGCATGAGTTTTGAACCATAATTGAAAATATGTGACTCCAATTGGTATGAAGCCAATTGGAGGTGAGACTAGACCCAAAATAGCCCATTTTCCATGAAGAAACCATGCTTAAACTCTATCCAAAACTTGATCTAAATACTACCCAAATTCGGATTACCCTGCACCAAACCCATAAAATGACTAAATGAATAGTATTGGTCATAACTCCTTCTACACTAGTCCAAATGACCTAAATTTGATACCACTGGAAAGCTTAGATATAGGGCTACAATTTTCATGAAGACTACTAAACCTAGAAATGCCAAAAACCAAACCAAATTGCTGGCCCAAGTTGGGTCACAAAACTGCCCAAAATTAGCTTACCCAGAAACTGCTGGACCTAACCTCACTCGACTAGTTTTGGCAAAATAACCACAACTTAGTCTACAAGAACTCAAATGTAATGAAACTAGTGGCAAAATGTCCATAAGACATAGACCTACAAAATTGGTGTTTTGACCAAGACCCAAAAAATAAGAGGACTAGGTCAAACAGTTAGAATAAGTCATTGCATCAAAACCTGCAATCTGACCAAACTTCACTTGACCCCAGAACAATCTTTTAGTCATAACTCCCACTAGAAAAATCCAATTGAGATGAGCCATACCTTTCCAGAAACCTAAGAAATAGGGCTAAAACTTTGTTTTAGGAACTATCCTCAGATTAGGAATTTAAGAATCTCAAAAAGTGACCTGCAATCACTATCCTGAACGGAGCCCCTGTTGGCACAGGGTACATGAACCCAGGTCAGTTAATTAGCCATAAATAACTCCAAAAAACTTCAAAATTTGTGATACAAATTTCTTAATGATCATAAGAAATAGGGAAACAATTTTTATGAAGATCACCATGCCTAAAAGTGACTGCAACCTGTTCCATTAATTAGGTAAAATTTAAGTCCAAAAGTTGCCTAGTTAAGGAACCAGAATCTGGGAATGAGTCAGTTATGGTTATCTTACCATAACTTGAGTTCTAAAAATCAAATTGACATGATTCAAAAGTTAAAATAAAGATAAGACATAGAGGAACAACTTCCATGAAGGAAGTGTGGCCAAACAGTGGCTAAAAACTGATCATATGGATAGGTAAAAGTAAGACACAAAACACTAAACACATAAGTCATAAGGAAATACTCTTGGAAACTATGTTTCCATCATATATGAAATAACAATACTATAAATATGTATAGTACATGACATAAAATAATGAGAGTGATAAATACATAAGTTATACAAATAAGTGCTTGGGACCTATGTTCCCATTATAATAACATGGAAATGGTATAAAGCATAGGTAGTACATGAAGTGAAATAAAAATATGTTATGAACCCTTAATAGTACATAGCATGAAATAATAAAACTATAAGTGCTTAATAGTACTAATTTTCCCAAAGCATGCCTAGGCTTATATGTATATAGTTGGATCGATTGGTATACCAATTAGGGACCATAGATAGCAGTACTGCTTACAGAGCAAATCATGAACTGACAATATATGTCTGATATGATTGTTCTACAGGCTATATGTCTACCCATTGGCCATTGTGCCTAACCTTATTTCTGGCTTTACAAGCCTAACAACAGGCCTCATGCCTGACAGCAGACCTCATGCCTGACAGCTGGCCTCGTACCTGACAGATGTATACATGGTAGACATATGGCTATCTAACTTGTATACTCCTGTGTATCTAGCATTATAGTTTATTATAGGTTACTTGGGCACAAATATACAGATATGACATGAAATACACCGATATGACATAAAATACACTGATACGATTCCAAAGACTCTAATATGAGTTTAAAAAGCCAGAGAATGAAATTAATACCCAGAAAAGATACTGATAATTAATTTATTTTCAAAGTATAGAAAAGTTATAAATGACTTAGACTGTATAAGAAATGAACAGAAAAGATACCGTTAAATTTAACTGTTCCCAAAGTGTAGGAAATTTATAAATGTCTTAGAATTGATGACAAATTCACTGATATGAGTTTAAGGAGACTGAAAATGAAATATATGCATAGATAAGATCCTGATAAATATATTGATTCCAAAGTGTTATAAAATATGCCATTGACCTAGAATTATGAAATTACACATATTATCGTCATTTTAAATTATTTAGTTATTCTGCTTTAAGATTATGCACCACTAAGCAAATTGCTTAGCGCGTTGGATTTTCCATCGCGTAGGTACTGGAGATCAGCAGCTGCCACAGTAGTGTTCTGACCGCAGTTGACCAGATCTGCATACAGTCCAGAGTCACCTCACCAGTCTTTTGTATTTTGGTAGGGCCCATGTATAGACTAGTATTTTGGTTCATTGTGTATAATCATGATGTAATTACTAGTTTGTGATGTAAATAAAAATTGTAATTACATATTTTGGATTGTAAATAAAGTTATGAATTTCTAGATGAATGAATGAACTTGAAATTGTATGAGCAGAAATGACATGATATGACATGTAGAGATATGAAATTGTTGTTAACAGGTAACTAGTGGAACCCGCCAGATGCCAATTAAATAGAGGAGGCTCTGCCCGGGTATCCACAAAAATAAATTGTTATAAAAAAAAATTCCACATATGAAATATTTGTTTTTAAATGATATTAAAAATTTACAATGAATATGATAAGAGAAGATAGTGTGCTCCGGCACTGAATGTGGCACTCCTCGCTCGGCTACACTGTAGACAGGTGAGGGGCGCACACATTGTATATGTTGATGAAGATGACATAGAAGTTTGATTTATAATTATTCATTTAGTAAGTGTTAATTTTGTTAACATGTTTTTTCTTTATCTTTTGATTTCAAAAAATTCAGAGTGTGATAATTTTTTTTTATATTACTTCTTTTATAGGTATTGATCATGGCTCCTAGTGTGTCTAGATGCACTAGATCTACTAGAATTATCCAAGAAAATTCTGGAAGTAACTCACCAATGCAGTCTAATAATGCTCCAACATCATTTCCAATAGCCTCACGTTCATCTTTGAATGAGAATGCTACAGGTGATAATTTGAGTTTTTTGTTTTTCATATTTTTTTTCGTTGATAAAGTATTCAATCATTATTATTCATTTATCCTATTAGATCAAGATTCCTCTCCATCTCCATAAACAAGGAAGATAGGTACTTTTTACCCAACTAATATTGATTTTAGTTTTTCATGTTATACATGCTAAATTGTTGAATTTATGTAATATGTTTGGCCAACTTTTTAAGGGATATAATTATTGTTTATGCCTCTTTATTTTGTTTAATATAGATGTGATTTCCACTAAGAAAGATCGGGGGCCAACTCGAGGCATAGAGCTCAATAAGCTGAACAAAGCTATTGGAAAGAAATTATCAGTGGAAATTTCTCTTGAACATGGTAGGCCTTTGAATAGAGTTCAATCTGCAAAATTGTCTAGTCAACTTGGAATGATTGCACGAGAATTTATTCCCATGCATGTAACTGATTGGAGAAATTCTCAAATTAAACAAACTTTAGTCCAAGGTAATTCGCATTCCAGTGCATTAATTCGATCATAGACATAAGAAATACAGTTATCTCTTATTGAATACTTAACGTAGATTTACCAAACAGCGAGGTAAAATCCCTAACTTCCCTATACTCATCAATTCGAGCCCAGCACCCTTGTTGACTCTAATTATTAACTGAATTGGTATTAAGCAATCCTCATCAAATTAATAACTGCTTTAAGAATAGGAAGTAGTTAAGCTGAACAACAATTTATGAAGCGTAAATCATTTAATTCACTCTATTGTTTCCTTAGATTATTATCGAAAACTGGGATCATAATCAACAAAACCTAATTGCTACTCATGTTCAATTTTACACAACAATTATGGATTATGAAGATGAACTAGCAATTGACCACATCAAACAATTAACTAATAGGCCTTTTTAGCAAATCATTCAATAGATCAAAGACAATGAAATCAGAAAATAATAGATATTCAAAAAGACATAAATTAAATTAAGAACCTGGTCTCACAAATCAAGCAAAAGAACTTGAATCCCTTGAACTGAATTAAAAACTTAGCCACTCATGTTCATGGCTTACAGAAAAATTAAAGAAGAAAATTGAAGAAATCTAGAATGTGAATAGAGAACGAAAGTCTAATTCTCTCTTTTCGAGAGGCTGCTCAATGGTCCCTTGTGTCGGCTACTGCCTCTTCTATTTATAATAAATGGTCTAGGGTTAGGTTTTTAGAGTCTCTGTCAAAAACTGCAACTGGAGCAAAATCAGGAAACTGATTGTCGATGGATACACAGCCTAGGGTCGTGTAACTTACTGGAGTTGAATGGGTATGTCTTGCATTGGCACAGAAGGTTACACGAGTCTCCAGGATTTACACGGGTCAAGTTACACGGCCCGTGTACTTTGTTTCTTCCTCGGTTCTCTGGATTTCTTCTGGCAGAATGTTACACGGGTCTGTGGTTGTGCTTACACGACCCGTGTACTTTGTATCAACAACGCTTCTCAATCCTTCGACCTTTCCAAGTTTCCTTCCACACTTCTATGTTCTGGGACTTCACCAAAACCCTGAAAAATATAGCAAGAGTCAAATTAATGCAAATGCTGAAAATTTCTCCATTTAACACAATTATTTCAACAACTCTCTAAACATATACCTAATAGATAATTATACTTTAATCAACTGAATTAAGCATAAAGATACCCTGAAAATATTAAATGCGATGGAAGTAAAATTAATAAATTATGCACTTATCAAATTCCCCCACATTTATTCCATGCTTGTCCTCAAGCATGACTTAAATTCTCAATCAACTCTACTTAGAAGTTTCTTAACTTCACCCTATCACAACATTCTTTAACAAAAGATTAAAAGTTTGAAAGAAGAGGCAAGTAAGGTAATAACCATCACAACAAATTCTATCAACGCCATACCAATATATCAATAATTTTCCAACACAAAACAAAAGGCTTGAAATCAATTAAGCTCACACAATTAAAGTTCCATAAAATTTTAAATCAATACACATCAAAACACAAGGATAATTTATCAAGGCACAACAATTATAGCTCTTTGTAAATCTTAGGGGAGATAGAAATGCCCTTTTTTTTATATATTTGAAATTGGTACTTCTCTCTTATTACGGTTATTTTATTTATATTTTTTTTTTTATTTCAACCGTCACCTTCAGAAAAGTACCTTGTTCATTTCCTAGCTAGCTTTTGGCCTGAGAATCGACATGGGATTCATGAAGACCCCTGGTTAGTTTGCTTAAAAAAAGATTGCATTTTTTATTATTATTTTTTATTTTTTTATTTTATTTTTATTTTTTTATTTTTTTTTAATCAATAAAAAATATTGTAACAACAAATTTCTCCTCCCCCACACTTAAAACTTATATTGTCCCCAATGTAAAGCCCAAATGCAAAAGAAAAGAAAAGAAGAAAAAAAAATGCTAGAAAATAAAATAAAATAAGAGAAAGAAAACAAATCTGATTGTGGCTAACAAGCCACCCATGGGTTGCCTCCCAAGTAGCACCTTTGTTTAACGTCGTTAGCTCGACATGACTAAGCTCCTTAATCCACTGAATGCTTCTGAAACCCCTCATAAAATGGCTTGAGTTCATGACCATTGACCTTGAACACTTTGTTAGTTCCTAAACTTTGAATTTCAACTGCACCATAAGGAAACACATTAGTAACAACAAAGGGTCCAATCCAACGAGAACGCAACTTACCAGGCATCAGCTTCAATATGGAATTATACAATAAAACTTTTTGTCCAACCACAAACTGCTTCCTTAGTTTGTCATGGAATGCCTTTGTCTTTTCTTTATAGATCCTAGAATTCTCATAAGCCTTAAGGCAAATTTCCTCTAATTCATGCAAATGTGATTTTCTTTCTAACTCATCCTCAAAAACATCCTGCACAAATGTATCAACAACATTAATAGAAAAGACAGAATGATTATCAGCAGGATACTTCATGGCATCAAAGATATTAAATTTGACAGTCTCTCCATCAAACTCCATAGTTAAGGTACCCTCATCCACATCAATTTTTGTCTTGACAGTTTTTAGGAAAGGTCTTCCAAACAAAATCAAAGCTGAATTTGATGAGAGAGCACTATCATCCTCCATATCCAGAATGTAAAAATTTGCAGGAGAAATCAATTCTCCAACCTGCACCAACACATCCTCAACTACTCCCAATGGGTAAGCATTAGAACAATCAGCTAATTGAATAATGACACTGGTTTCTTTCAAAGGACCCAAATTTAAAGTTTGAAAAATTGAATTTGACATAACATTAATAGATGCTCCTAAATCTGCCATTGCACTTTCAAATTTAGAATCACCTATTTTGCAGGGAATAGAAAATGAAACCTGGATCCTTACACTTAGGGGGGTAATTTTCGCTGAATCAATGCCAATACATTTTCCCCCACACTGATCTTCTCATTATTTCTCAACTTGAGCTTTGTAGTGCATAATTCCTTAAGGAATTTAGCATACTTGGGGATTTGTTTGATCGCATCAAGTAAAGGTATATTGACCTCTACCTTCCTAAAAGTCTCCAAAATTTCTTTCTCTTGTTCTTCTTTCTTCGTCTTGGCCAACCTGCAGGGGAATGGAGGAAGAACAGAATTATTAACCTTATTCAGTTTAGGTTCAGTATTTACCTCAACTTCAGGAACTTCAGACTCTTTTGCTCCTTGCTTCTTCTTTTTCATTGACTCATGTGGAGTCTGATTATCAACTTCCTTCCTGCTCCGCAACACTATAGCACTCACATTTTCTCTGGGATTCATGACTGTTTGTGATGGGAGCTTTCCACAACCTTGAGCTTCAAGCTTACTCACAGATGAAGCTAACTGACCAATCTGTCTCTCTATGTTTTGAATGCTATTTCTAGTCTCCTGTTGAAACTGTTGTGTATTGCTGGCCAAAGCTTTAACAATTTCATCAAGTGACATACCTTGATTTTAGGGAGGCGGAGGTGGTTGATTCACTTATCTCTGCTGCTGGTATCGGTTTTGCACCGGTTGATTCCCATAACTCAGATTAGGGATGATCTCGCCATCTTGGATTATAAGTATTCGAATAGGGATCATACTTGCGTTGTGGCTGTCCATAATTTCCTACTGCATGCTATCCATAATTTCTTATTGCATTAGCATGTTGCATTGATTCATCCTCTTGTAATGCAGGACACATGTTAGTAGCATGACCCGAACCCGAACAAATTCCACATACTTTAGTAGTTTGCATGTTCTCTACTGCCAATTGCCTCACCAAAGAAGTTAAATCAGAAATCTCTTTCTCAAGGTTAGATGTACTTACCTCTTAACCTTCATGGGTGTGTGATCCATTCTCATTCCAAACTGCTGAGAGTTTACTGCCATGTTAGCAATCAGCCTCCTTGCTTCATCTAGTGTTTTGTCAATCAAAGCCCTTCCACTGGCAGCATCTATCATATTGCGGTCCATTGGTAGAAATCCCTCATAGAAATACTGAATAAACAGCTGCTCACTTATTTGATGATGGGGACAGCTTGCACACAACTTCTTAAATCGCTCCCAGTACTCATACAAGTTCTCTCCATTGTACTGCCGTATGCCACAAATTTCTTTTCTTATATTAGCAGCACGGGAAGCAGGAAAATACTTCTCCAGAAATATCTGCTTCATCCCATTACATGAGTTGACGGATCCAGAAGGAAGGTAATACAACCAATCCTTAGTTGTTCCTTCCAGTGAGAAGGGAAAAGCTCGAAGCTTGATTTGATCCTCTGAAACTCCTTGAGGTTTCATGCTGGAACACACAACATGAAATTCTTTTAAATGCTTATGTGGATCCTCACCTGCAAGACCATGAAACTTAGGCAACAAATGGATTAGTCCAGATTTCAACTCAAAAGCAACATTTAAAGCAGGGTATTGAATACACAAAAGTTGTTGGTTTAGATCAGGAGCAGCCAACTCTTTCAAGGTTCTAGTAGCCATGGTTTCATTTTCGAAATTTGAATCCAAATCCGAATCTGAACTTAACTCCTTTGGAGATTGGACTCCTTCAGATGTACTCAGAATCTGCTTAGCCAATTTTCTCAACCGTTTAGCTATTTTTTCTACTTCTGGATCAAAGATCAACTCACCAGATTGAGAAGTTCTTGTCATAAACAAAAAGAAATCAAAGTAAAAATAGAAAAATGCCTCAAAACCCTAGAAAACAATCGAATTTGGCCTAAAGAGGTGGGGCCAAGGAATCCTATGGATTAATAGGTCTTGATCAGAACGTCATTTCCTTCAAAATAGGTATGGGCCAACCAAACTTCTTGATGAATAGTAACACCATAAATTTTTTTTTTTCAAAAACCTGAAAATAGCAACAACTCACAAACAAAACAGCAATAACAGAATATCCTAACACTAAAAACATGAAATCCAATAAATTTTAGTCCCCGGCAACGGCGCTAAAATTATTGATGGCTGTCGATTCCACCAAAAATTAAATTAACTGAAATTACCAATTATGAAATATTTTCTATAGTAAGTGGTAAATCCAGGTCGAACCTTAGAGACTGAATTATTAAATTTCGTGAGCTTGTGTAATGGAAAAAAGAAACAAAGGTTGGGGGGGGGGGGTGGGGTAATTCGCAATCCAAAGAAGAATTCAAACATCAAAAATTAAGATCTAAAATTAAATAAGAAATTCTCAAATTAAACAAACTTCAGTCCAAGGTAATTCACATTCCAGTGCATTGATTCGATCATAGACAAAAGAAATACAGTTATCTCTTATTGAATACTTAACGTAGATTTACCAAACAGCAAGGTAAAATCCCTAACTTCCCTATACTCATCAATTCGAGCCCAGCACCCTTGTTGACTCTAATTATTAACTGAATTGGTATTAAGCAATCCTCATCAAATTAATAACTGCTTTAAGAATATGAAGTAGTTAAGCTGAATAATAATTTATGAAGCATAAATTATTTAATTTACTCTATTATTTCCTTAGGTTATTATCGAAAACTGGGATTATAATTAATAAAAACTAATTGCTACTCATGTTCAATCTTACACAACAATTACGGATTATGAAGATGAACTAGCAATTGACCACATCAAATAATTAACTAATAGGCCTTTTTAGCAAATCATTCAATAGATCAAAGACAATGAAATCAAAAAATAATAGATATTCAAAAAGACATAAATTAAATTAAGAACCTGGTCTCACAAATCAAGCAAAAGAACTTGAATCCCTTGAACTAAATTAAAAACTTAGCCATTCATGTTCATGGCTTACAGAAAAATTAAAGAAGAAAATTGAAGAAATCTAGAATGTGAATAGAGAATGAAAGTCTAATTCTCTCTTTTCGTGAGGCTACTCAATGGTCCCTTATGTCAGCTACTGCCTCTTCTATTTATAATAAATGGTTTAGGGTTAGGTTTTTAAAGTCTCTGTCAAAAACTGCAACTAGAGCAAAATCAGAAAACTGATTGTTGACGGACACACGGCTCGTGTATTACTACACGGCCCAGGGCCGTGTAACTTACTAGAGCTGAATGGGTATGTCTTACATTGGCATAAAAGGTTACACGAGTCTCCAGGATTTACACGGATCAAGTTACACGGACTGTGTACTTTGTTTCTTCCTTGGTTCTCTGGATTTCTTCTGGTAGAATGTTACACGGGTCTGTGGTTGTGCTTACACGACCTGTATACTTTGTATCAACAATGCTTCTCAATCCTTCGACCTTTCCAAGTTTCCTTCCACACTTCTATGTTCTGGAACTTCACCAAAACCCTGAAAAAATATAGCAAGAGTCAAATTAATGGAAATGCTGAAAATTTTTCCATTTACCACAATTATTTCAGCAACTCTCTAAACATATGCCTAATAGATAATTATACTTTAATCAACTGAATTAAGCATAAAGATACCCTAGAAACATTAAATGTGATGGAAGTAAAATTAATAAATTATGCACTTATCAGTTGCTCATATAATCTTCAAAAAATATATTTCAGTCATTCATATAAAATTCATATACAATAATTTACAATTTATTTACAATCACAAAATGAATTACATTATTCATATACAATGAGCAAAAAGTACAAAATCTAGATATACATGGTCCCTACCAAAAATGGACTGCTGAGGTGACACATCACACTACTACAAAGTTTGCTTCCCACTCACTGTCTGGACTGGTCCTGCTCACCGGTACCTACACAATGGAAAAACTAACGCGCTAAGCATAACGCTTAGTAGTGCATAAAATAAAGGGAAATAAACTAAATAATTAAAGATAATTATTCTATGTATAATTTCATAAGGAAATGTAAATTCTATAAATTTTTATTCATTTACATGTTTATTGACTTTGGGAGCAAATAAATTTATCAGGATCTTTTCTACTCATTTATCTCGTATTCAGTCTTATTAAATTCATATTAGTGATCTCTTCATGTAATTATTTAATTTTAAAACTTATTACTCATATCTATGCCCAAGTAACCTATGATAGACTGTAGAGACTAGATTCACAGGAGTATACTAGTTAAACATCCGTATGTCTATCATGTATGCATCGATTATGTCAAGCACAAGGCCAGCGAGCAGGCATAAAGCCAGAAATCATATCAGGCACAATGGTCAATGAGCAGACATAAAGCCTATAGAACAACCATATCAGACAGATGTTGTCTATCAATAATCATTCCTGTAGCCAGTACTGCAATCTTTAGTCCCTAATTGGTGTACCAATTAATCCATGCTATATACATAAGTCTAGGTATACTAATATTATTAATTACTTACAGTTTCATTATTTCATGTTACGTACTAGTTGTATTTCATAGCATTTTCATATTACTTGTGATGGGAAACATAAGTCTCACATACATATTTATGTCACTTTTATGTTTAGCAAATCATTTTGGTTAATTCCATATCATATAACAAGTCATTTTATAAACCTTTCTCAAGGTCCAGATTTGGTATCTCAAATTCACCTAGAGAATTGGTTAAGATGTAGCCACTGTTTGGCTACACTTCCTTCATGAAAGTTGTTCCTCTATGTCTTATCTTTGTTTTCCTCTTGAATCATGTCATTTAGAGTTTTAGAACTCAAGTTATGGTCAAATTATCAAAACTGGTTCATTGATCCTTTATGGTTCCAAAACTAGGCAGATTCTAGAGTCAAATTTGGTTTAACCATTTCGATGTGTTACAGTCATTTTTAGACCTAATGTCCTTCATATGAGTTGTTACCCTAGGTCTTAGGGTTACTCAGGTTCAAGAATCACAATTTTTTAGATTATGTAGGGTGAGTTATAGCCAGTTAGTTAACTTGGACTCCTGAACCCTGTGCCTTCAATATTTCAGGTACAGGTCAGTGTCTTTGATTCCCATTTTAAGGTTCTTACACTCAAAATTTGAAAAAAGTTCCTAAATCAAAGTTGGAGTTATGTTTCTTAGGTTTCCATAACAGTTTGCCTCATCCCAATTAGAGTTTCTTAGTGGGAGATATGATTTAAATACTATTCTGGGGTCAAGTGGCTGTTTAGTTCAATTTCAGGATTTAGGTTACTAATTTGTTCTAACAATTTGGCCAAGTTCCTTTAGGTCTGGGTTTTGGTCAAAACACCAAAATTGTGGTTCTAGGTTTTATAAAAATTTTGGCTTTGGTTTCATTACATTTGCAGTTTTGTGGACCAAGTTATGACATTATTACCAAAACTGGTCGGGTAGGTCCAAGTTCAGAATTTCAAGTCAGTTTTGGTTCTGGTAAGAATTGTTGACCTAATTTTTTCTAGAAAATTGGTTGGGTTAGAGTCAGAATTGGGCTCTGTGTTCTGCATGAAAAATGTGCTCCTATGTCAAACCTTTCCAATGGTTTAAGAATCAGGTCATTCTGACTTTCCTAGAGTGAGTTATGGCCAATTGAACATTTACTGTTCATATAGTCATTTTTGCAAGTCCAGCATATGGTTACTTGGATTCAAGCTAATTTTAGGTCAAGCTAGGTTCAGTTTCTGGGTAGGGTCTCTGCATGAAAAATGTGGCAAATTGTCCTAGGTTTCATCTCCAATTGGCCTCACACCAATTGGAGCAACATAACTCTACTTATGGCCATGAAAGTACACTGGACTCAAGGTTCAGAATTCCTGCATGAAAACAACACTCCCAATTTCTCAATTCCACTCAACTCTCAAACTTCAATCACATTCATGGCACTTTAAATAGTCAACAATCAATCTCAACAACATCAATTTCATGCCACAATACAAAATCCCCAATTTAGGTCAAAACCCTAACTTCAATTTTCACAACTCATGCAAACTCCATGCAAATTGATTTCCACCACATGCAAACTCATCACATACCATCACTAACAAGTTTAACACAATTTAAACCATCAATTTGTCACTATCCCCATGGCCGCAGAAATTGGGGTTCCTATTTATTCATAATTTTCTTTTAATTTCATGAAATTTTAACCTAGTTTCGCATGCTTACAATAATTAAAAAAGAAAGGGAGCTTGTATAGTGCACTAATTAACCTCAATTAGGACCAATCTTGACTTGTCAAACTTCAAATTCTCTCACTTTCTTGGCTGCCTAAGGCTTCCTCAAGGTGTAGGATAAACTTTTAGTGAAGGGACCTAGGGGTTTTGGGGTGAGAATGGAGGGAAATCAAGCTTTGAAAAGCTTGAAAATGGTGGAAGAAGGGACTCAATGGGGTTCGGCCAAGATGAAGACCAAGGAAGAAGATGAGTTTTTGGCTATTTAATTTCATTTGTCTCTATTTATATGGTTGTCTAATGTTTATTGGTTATAAATTTTAATGATGTCATTTTGACATCATGCTTATGTCATAATTAACATTTAAATTTTCTTTTCTTTCTTTTCTTTCTTTCCCTTTTCCATTACACAAATTCATGATTTTAATTTATTTTTAAGGTTTTATTCTCTCTCATTTTGATTGACATTTAGGTCAAAATTCAACACTGAGGATGAAATGACCAAAATGCCCTTCGTTAGGTTCATCAAGCTATAATTTTCTTTACAGATTGACTAAATTTTCTTGTATTTTTCTCGACATTTTTATTGTCATTTAAACCTCATAAATTCTCCAATTATGTCCCAAATAATTACTTTGCAGGGTTTCCCCACGAGTCTAAGGTTGACAACTATCTTCACAGCTGCTTCCCAGTAAGGTCACCCATCGCTGGAACCTTGGCTCCTTTAACCTATTAGCATTTCATTTCTTTTATTTTTTTCTTAATTTTTCTTGGTCTTTATTCAATCAAATTATGTCTCTTCACTCTAGTTTGAGTATAGTTCCAGACATTCTGACTATCTGAACAAACGTTAGTCATCGAAACGGTAGGATGTATGGACTACCTAAAGTGAGAGCGTTACACAACACTTGTTTTATCACCAACTTGTTCCACCATCCAAAAATATAACATTGCAAATCATTAATTCACATAGACAAATTCATCTGTCACCAATGAAGCTATTGTAACATATATTAACATTAAGGCCTCCTTATCAAATCCATGTTTTCTACTTGTAAATCACATGACTAACTAAGTACTCAAATTCAAATCTAAAAACGTAATAAAGTATCCACAATCAAATATCAATAATGGTTTCAATATTTAACAGTTAACTTAAACATGTTTCATTCATGAACACTGACCTATCAAATATTTGTCCAGATGGAATCATGGCAACATAATTAGCAGCCACCAGTGAATATGAATTGTATAGGCATGAATTAGGGTCAGAGAGAAGTTACAGACATAAGATAATAAAAATAAAAAAAGTTCAGGTATTTGCAGGCCAATAATGTTGGGCTGACTGGTGATCCTATTCAAATAATCACTGAAACAAGTAAACTGAATGAATTGAAATACTATCAGGATTCACTGAAGAATGATGATCATAACCTTGTGTTAGGTCTACCTCAATTTAAACATATCCCAAACGAAAAACTTCAATTCTGTACAAGCCCAATTCAATCTACTTGGGCTTGTTTTCAGAGAAAAACAAGCTATGTCTAAATTGAAGAACATATAAACCAAAAGTTGATCGGTTGTAGGAACTAATGCCCCTAATCCAAAAATATGGTTGCCATCCTCAACAGCTAAGCCAAACTCCGCCAGTCTAGGAAGCTTGAAATTGGTAAGGGAATAAGAAATTTCATTTTTACAACACAAACAAATAAAGGCCTTTTTGGATATTGGTGAAGAGTCCAGTTGGTGTACACATGACACCCACCTACAGTTAAGCGTACCAATTAAGCTAACCCCATTCATATGGACATAAAGGTCTGGGTGTCATGAAAATAAATCGAACTCATCAGCTTTCCAACAAGTCCTCAAAAGTCCGTTGAAAAGGCTATACAAATGATAAGAGGTCAAAGAAGATTGACACAATCTTTAAAAGTCTATGCAGGTCAATAAAGTTATAATTAAATAACTTATGCATCAATTAGATGAGTTGCAGGTCCTCAAAAGCTAATAAGTTTTCTTCCTTGTATTGTCAGTTTAAGAGGGATTTACACACCTGAAAACCAATTGGAGGACTAAGGCCTTCACCAACTTTAATATCCTTGTACTACAATCCAGGCTCTGCAGTTACCATAGGCACCTTCATTAAAGAAAATTACTTCCATTCTTAGTAAGAAAACATCATCCTTCTAGGTCAATAGCTAAAGTGAACCAGAACTGATGAGAGACTCTATGCTCTAATAGATTAATCATGTCTAGAATACAAGACAAGCTATAAATTAAATCTATTTTGCAAGGGTAATAACTATATTTATCCAGATTAGTTCATTGAAAAGTGGGGAAAAAGTACGTTTCAGAACAACTTAAAACTGATTATGATAGTTCTGAAAGCACCAATATACTAATATAAATTCTTATTAAAATGAAATAAATCGAAAAGCAGGCTCTGGATTAGAAAAGGTATAAGACAAATGGGTGTATTCTGAAAATGAATGACATAAAGCTTGTGCTATATATGATGCTTCATTCCCATAAAATGGAGCTATGAAACAAGTTTCGATTCATGATTCCAACTTTGCAACTTGAAGTAGATATTAATGGATAAAGTAAATCAGAAACTCTTATAATTGACATCTAGCTATGCGGCTTTAGATAAATTGATAGCATAAGATGAAGACCCTTGATAAAGGACATGCACTTCAAATGTTTGATAAATATTAAAAAATAAAAAATGAGAAGCACATCTAATGCTAAGCACTGGCAGTAAAAACCAAACATAAAGCTTTGAACCCTTTGAAGCTAATTATGGAAGCTCTTACCACAAACATTTCATACGGCGAAGTGTATCCATATTCATATATTTTTCAAGTAATGATGACAATTTAAAATAAAATGTTAATATTAGTTTTATCTATTAAAGAAGGAAATTTTGCATGGTGAGATGATGGGTGGTCTCTGTTGTGATAGCTGCTTAGATACATATATTATTTTCTATTTCAATATTTTTCTTAATTTTCTAGATTTTATGAATAAGATTATTCTTACATGTATAATACTGCCAAGAAAAAAAATTCTTACGAAGTTTTCATCTTTAATTTTTTATATCGTCGCACTTATCGTATTGTGATAAAATCTAACTGTTTATTTTGTAGTTATATATAGACGGTTTAAAATATTAATTTTTCCTAGAAATTTATTATGATTTAAAAATTTATTAAATTGGTTGCTCACGTGAATTTAACTAATTTTGTATATTTATATAATAAAATTTCATATTACTAAGTTATACTTCAAATAAAATTCTATTTAAATAAAAAAATTTTATTTAAATTATGTAGTGGTACAAACATTTAGTGTTAAAACTCTAATTCCATTGAATTTAAAAAAGTTATCATCAAGTACAAGTCTTTTAAGTTTAGGAATATTAATTAACAAAGATGATATAGGTTTAGAAATATTATGAGATAAAGAAAACATAAAATATATTTGACGTTTAAATAATTAAATTAATCATGTATAATATAAATTTTCATAAAAATATGACCTAATTAAATACATAATAATTAATTTTTTTAAATTTTCTATAAAAATAATTTTTAAATTAATAAATATTTCTTATATATGAGATAATTAACATTAAAATTTAATTTAAATAACTAAATTTTATAATAATAATAATAATAATAATAATAATAATAATAATAATAATAATAAGTTACAAATTAAGGACATGAATATTTTGTGTTATGATGAAGGATTAAATTTAATTGATTATTGAAAATTAATATATTTTAAGTAAAATATGAGCATCATAAAATAAGAAATTCAATTTCTATTATAAATTAAATCTTTCTCAATTTAAAATTTTAATATCATAAAAATATAATTTATATAATTTTCATTCATATTTATAAAAGCATACATAATTACTTATTATTAGTTTTTAATTAGTAAAAGAAATTTTAGTACTTTTAACATAATTTCGTTTCTTTTAGAGTTCTATTTTATAGTCCTATTTAAATATAACTAATTATCTATTTAATTATTATTATTATAGAGAATTTGGTTTGGTAATTTACTTTTTTGAAGCAAAGAGATTATCTTTTATGTTTTTAAGTAGTATGTCCTAAATAATTTATATTATTTCAATTTATGTTGATTTTTATTATATAGAATATATGCAATAAATAAAGAATTAAGTGTAGTTTCATAGATCATATAGGAGTATATTATTAGAATTTACAATGACTACTTTTATATATATATATATATATATATATATATATATATATATATATATATATATATATATATATATATTTGCCGTCTCAATCTAAAATTAATAGCATATATATGGCTATATTTTATAGCCTTTAATAATTTATAAGAGATATATTAATTTTTTTTATACAATATATATTCTTACAAAAATAAAGAAATAAATTTTTAAATTATTTTAAAATTTACTAATTAATTAGTATGAAAATTTTTTAAAATTATATATAAAAAAATTAAATCACGAATATGAATAATAAGTATAACATGCAACACATATTATCAAAAAAAAGAAGTTAGTATTTATGTGTGTCTATCTATACACATGTATACTGTAATATTTAATTGTCGTATGTTAAGGTGATTACAATGTTGTGAAATTTGTTTCCCATTTAGTTGTTGGCTTGCTGTAGTATAGGTAGATCAGGGCTGGTAATTTTTTTACTCCATCAGTAAATCTTAATTGAATTCAGTTACCTATCATTTGCACTCATTTTAAAATGATTCAAATTAAAATGATTCTCAAAATTAAAGAATAATTTAATTTAATGAGTCGATTTTACATTGATATGTTTAGATTAACTTAGATTTTAAATTAATAAATAAATAAATTTAATTGTTCTGAAAATAAATATTTTAATATGAAATAATACAGAATTCACAAATCGATTGGAAGTTATCATCAAATTAAAATGATATGAGATAAAAACATAATCCAAAATAATTCATATTTTAAAATAATTTAAATATGCTTATTCTGATTTGTTTACCACCTTTATTTCTATATTATCACATAAAGACAGTAATTTCTAAATATTTTTCCTAAATATTTCTATATTATCACATAATTTAGGATACATAAAAATTTTTTTAAGCTTTTAATTTTTTTTTATATTTTGTTCTTAGTATTACTAACTAAATACGGTTCATTAAATATTTATCAATGAAAAATTTTAGTAGGTAAAATTTTTTAAGATTTTTAAAATTTTTTTTCTTATTTTCTTCTTAGTATTATCGACTAAATATGGTTCGTTGGTAATTACCAAAAAAAAAAATTTTGTAGGTAAGCTTTTTAAAATAACTTTTCTATTTTCTTATTAATATTACCAACTAAATACAGTTCATTGATAATTACCAACGATAAATTTTTTTAGGTAATTTAGTTTAAAAATTTTATTTTTTATTTTTTCTTAATATTACTGGCTAAAAATAAGTTCGTTAGTAATTACAGATAAAAAATTTTTATAGACATTTTAGTTTAAATTTTTATTTATTTTATTTTTAATATTACGGACTAAATATGATTCTTTGGTAATTGTCAATGAAAAAATTTTATAGGTAAGCTTTTTAAAATTATTTTTCTATTTTCTTTTAATATTATCAACCAAATACGGTTCATTGGTAATCACTGACGATATATTTTCATAGGTAATTTATTTTAAAAATTTTATTTTTATTTTTTTCTTAATATTAATGACCAAAAATAAGTTCAGTGGTAATTACCAATTAAAAATTTTTGTATATGTTTTAATTTAAAGTTTTATCTATTTTACTTTTAATATTACCCACTGAATATGATTCATTGGTAATTACCAATGAAAAATATTTATAGGTAAAATTTTTTAAGCTTTTTAAAATTTTTCTTTTCTATTTTTTTATATTATCGACTAAATATGGTTTGTTGGTAATTACTGATGAAAAATTTTCGTGGGTATTTATTTTAAAATTTTATTTTTTATTTTTTTCTTAATATTACCTATAAAAGAAAGTTTGTTGGTAATTACCGACAAAATATTTTCGTAGGTCAAATTTTTTAAGTTTTTTAATTTTTGTTAATTTTATTTTTAATATTACCAACTAAATGTGAGTTAGTCGGTAATTACCAACAAATCTTTTCATTGGTATTTTTTTTATTTGGTCACTAATTTTGTCACCAATATTAGGCACTACTTTTAGCTAAAAAATTACGTCGTCAGTAAAAGGTCTATTGATAATCGGTCGATAATTTTATCGGTACAAATTATTTTAAATTTAAATTCTCTTTTTCGTTAGTAAAGTGTTGGTAATTCGTCAATAAATTATTAATAAAATTTTATGGTCGGTAATTTTTGTAGTTATTTTTAAAATTTTTTATAGTGAGTTTTTTTTTTTTTTTAAGGTATAAGAAATGGTTTTATAGATAGGGGCAGTGAACATAACACCTTGAAAGTACGCTTACTGTATCTATGTGGAGGCTAAAGTTTAGGATAATTCTGTGGATCAGATTAATTAATTAGACGTAGATATACCACCACACCAAGAGGGCAATAACAGAATTTGAATCTGAGACCTCTCAAGCTGTACCACCTAAACCAACCCCTTGAGGGCAAAGCACTAGGAATCTTCAACACTATGCAAGCGTAATGTTAGCATAATTACAGCAATTAGCATGATTATAAGAGATTTGTGTAGCATAATTACAATAATTAGCATGATTATAGGAGATTTGTGTAACATAATTACAGCAATTATTATTCTTGTCTAAATTAGCTCATATTCTCATGCATAAATAGATGTAATATCTCTGTAAATAAGACACAGACAAATACACAATCATTTTCTTCATTACTTGTATTCTTTCTTCTAACATGGTATCAGAGCCGTAAAGCTTTTATTTCTAGTTTTTGGGTCTCTCTTCTCTCTCTACAACCTGTTCTGGTTCATTCTTTCATTCCTGTTATTATACCATTTTTTTTTTCTCCTCATCTTGTTATCAATGAAGAAATCTGATATTTCAAAACCTATTGTAACAGTTCTGACTGGTTCCAACTATAATCTTTGGGTTCAAGGAATGAAAAGTTTTTTGATAAGTCGCAAGCTTTGGCGTATTGTTACCAGAGATATCACTATGCCGACAAGAGAGAACGATGAAAATGATGCAAAATTTGCTAACCGTCTTGAGGATTGGGATAGTAAAAATCATCAGATCATCACCTGGTTTCGCAATACCTCTGTCTCGTCCATCCACATCCAATTTGCTAATTATGACTCTGCAAAAGAAATATGAGATTTTTTTGCTAATCGATATCAGACCACTGGACTTGCCCACTATTATCAGTTGTGGACTACTCTTCATAATCTGAAACAAGAAGCAGGTCAATCTGTGAATGATTTTCTTGTCCAGGTCCAACCCATTTGGAATCAAATATCTCAGGCCAAAATTAGTGAACATCATCTTCATCTCAATTACTCTCCATTGAACAATTTCAAGAGTTCAAATTGTCAAAATCTGCGCAACAGTTTAAGCAACAAAGCCAGAAATCATCATATAATGTCTGTGTATAAACAAAGGAACATCTGGAAGTCTACTGTTTCTTTTATTTTGATACATATCAGTCAAAGACTAATGATACTAAGGCTCTGTTTATTATGCAGAAAATAATTTATAAAAGAAAAATATTTTCTGTGCATATATGTAAATTTATATTTACCATCCCTGTAAACAGATCCCTTTTATAAGCATAGGTGGTAGTGGCACCCGAGACTGATTTGCCTTTTTTTTCTTTCTTTTTTTTTTTTTTAATAAGAAGGCTGTTTTGCTTGATTATACTATGTAAAGCACAAAATAGACTATGTTTGGTTGGTATAAAGAAAATAAGAAAGGAAGATATGAATGGAAAAAGGTAGGAGGGAAAGGAAGATATGAAGAAAATTCAAATCATGATATTGATAAAAAAAAAAAAAAAAAAAAAAGTCCAAATCGATTTCTCCATTGCAAATACTTGTTTTCTTTTCACATCATCATCTCTTTTCTTGTCAAAAAACAAAATTGACATATAAAAGACAATTTCTTCATATCAAATGACTATGTGAATTAAAAGTTTAGGAATCATTGAAATTTGATATTTATTGTCCTTAGTTATGCGTATAAAAAAAAGGAATATTTAGAAGTCTATTATTTCTCTTATTTTGATGGATATCAGTCAAAGATTAATGATACTAAATGCAAAATGAATAGACATAATCAAAACACTTAGTGATGCGTAAGAACATTCTTTCAATATATACTTAATTGGTAGTTGGTGATTTAAAAGGATTGAAAGGTTAATAAATTTCTTCATATACTAGATTAATTTATTAGTTTAATCAATTATGATTAAGTTCTGCCTCACTTCCTGAACTAGATGTCTTTAATTAAATATAGAGTTTGACAATACACATACCACATAACATTTTCTATGCTATTGTCACATGACATTCTCCATAAAGAATTTACCTTAATTATTATCATTTTATACTAAATTTAATTCTCTTTTTATTTTTCTTTAAAGTATAATTATTATAGTTTAAATAATTGTTTCTTTATCAATTAATTGTCAAAACTCGAGATTTTTGTGATTAAATTTGTTATTTACAAATTATTATATTACTTTTTTTTAATCAAAGATATATAAAAAAATTATTTTTTTATTTAATGTTCATATACATAATTCCCCAATTATGTATATGGAAATTAAAAATTATTTAATAGTTACCCTCTTAAAACAATATAAGTAGCCATTATTATAAGATAAATTATAATATATTAATATATATTTATTACATATATCTATAATTTTATATAGTACATGTATATAATTTTATTTTCTTTTTCTTTTTTCCTTTTGCACCATATTTATGCTTTTTCAGATCATTAATATTACTTTTAAGAATAATGTTAAGATTAATAAATAATGATAATATTTGAGCATATTATATATTTTTTTGATATATTAAAAGGATACACAAAATTTTACTATTTAAAAGGATGAAAATCATCATATAATTGAATCAACTTCAAATGATTCCATATCTTTAATCAATATTTCTATTATATTATTATATTTTTATTACGAAATCTTCATTAAAAAAAAAGTTTAATCTATATATAACAAGTAATAGAAATAAAATATCAAATAATTAATGGAAAATTTAAGACATTATTTTAATTTTATATATTAAAATTAAAAAAATACAAATTAAATAATTTATATACACAGTAAAATTATTATTAGCCACATAGGCAATTCTGTGGTTAATTCTAATTCCTAATTCACCTCCATCTTTCTCAAAGCTACCTTACTGTGGGAATGAATTAGAAAGTTGGCTATATAAAGAAAGTTTAAAGCATAAATTTTAGGCAAGGAGAGCTATACATATATACACTAAAAAAATAAATAAATTCAATTTTTTTAAAAAAATATTTTAATATGAAATAATTCATCAAATAAATTCTAAATTAATTATCATTAAATTGAAATTATTCAAAATAAAAAATCCAAAATAATTCATAATTTAAATCTATTTGTTCTGGTTTATTTTCCAACCTCTATTTCCATATTATCACATAAACTCCCTAAAATCTATAGCGCGACAATTCTAAAGATTTCCCTTCAAGGCATTAGCACAGACTTATGATTTGTAATTTATTTCAAAGATTAATTTATATATATATATATATATATATATATATATATATATATATATATATATATATATATATTAATTTAAAATTTTTCCTTATTTAGTGATTAGTTATTTTTAAATTTGAACTAAATAATTTTTCTTATTTATTATGTGATCAAATTACTAATTGTCCATTACAAGAAATGCTTCTCTTGGATTTCCATTTTACAATATTGATATTTTCGGTATTACAATAATCAACGTAGAAGGAAAGTAGTTGGGATAGATATTAATTTTCGCCAAATCACTGTTTTTTGGAATATCAAATTTTGCATTAAATCTGCGCCATTTGTTATTAGCGGTCGGTCGCTCTCCCATAACAACAATCATCGAATTGGATGGATCCACGAACCAATCTACTTCTTCCCTCTTAAAACCTACACAAAATAAATAGAAATTCATCATTTCTTTGTAATTTTTTAATTTAATAAATAAAAAATATATATGAAATTGAATTGTGCCAAGCAATTTACATTTTTATATATTTTAAAAATTGATATAGTTTAAACTTAATGATAAAAATTTCAAATATTTTTGTAAAAAATAATTTAATTAAATAATTTTAATTTTGATAATTTTGACTATATTTGTTGAAATTTTATTTAATTGACTAAAATTAGGCGAGAGGTTGATAATTGTAATAGCCTAAATTTGATCATTAACATAAAATTAGAATTAAATTTTAATTAATTGGATAAAATTACAATAATTTTTTTCTAACTTTACCTAACTAATTGCCAAAATTAAAACAACTGAATTCAATTCAAGTTTTGTGAAAAAATTAATTTTTATGTAATTAGGCCTATTTGTACAAATAAGTTAGTTAATTTTCACAAAGAAAACGGAAACAAAAATTATTTATTGTATAGCAAAAGAATATTTCAAACCAATATAAGGATTAATTGGAAATTTCAAAAAGATTTAATTCTGTTTAAAATGACAAAAGTTTATCATTTTGCATACTTCTTTTACCCAGACAAAAAAATTGTAATAAGGAAGTTAGTTAAACTCACCATAAGGATGTACATATAAAATATATTCGTCTGAGTTCTCCTCCCGATACGGTGTGAGTTCAAAATCCTCATAAACTCTCGTTAGCTTTTTGTTGCTGATCAGAACATCCACTTGCCTTTCGTCAGGCGTGCACTTCAAGTGAAACTGTAAATCTAACATAGAACAACGATAGAAAGGTTGGCCCAAATCTATTTCTCTGTTGCAAATATCACACTGATGCTTGCTTCCAGGCTTACCTTCACTTGAAGAATTGAATATGAGGAAGAAACGATGCCCACTATTTTTCGTCTTAATGATGAGATCACGTAAAACGCAATTGACATGAACATCATAGAAGCAGTCATAGCATTTGTAGCTAACAGAGCTGCCAAGTTTATCACAAATGCAACATTTATACTGATAATTATACTTGAATGGCATGATAATGAAATTTAGGAAATGTGGGTGTTGTTTAGGATGAAGAATTGTTGGTAAGAATCCATGGTTGAGGTGGGTTTGAAGGAGGCAATCACAACAATCATCTAAGAATTCTTCACAATTAACGCATTTATGTGTTTCTTCGAAGTCATATTGATCAGGCTTTACTATTCTCAGGAAAGGAGGACATTTCTGTACATTTGGGGCAGACTCTGCACAGAATTTGTGAAGGTTGAAGTCATCACAGTCAACACATTGATAGGAAGGGCCAGAAAGGAGCTTTGAGCAACTCTTGCAAACAAGTTCATTTTTTCTTGCTTTCTCGGACAAGGCTAGTGCATGCAAGTGGTCAATTACTGGTTGTCTGACTTTCTTTTTGTTTTTGTCACGGCTCTCGATCACTTTCAAAGTATCATCTCTTTTCTTGTCAGAAAGCAAAACCAACATATCGGATGCAAGTTTCTTCACATCAAATGACTTTATGTCGACTCGAAGCTTGGGAATCCTTCCATCTTCATATTCATTGTCCTTCTTATCCTTGGCTGTACATTCGATGATAACAAACCGAGCTTTCTCAGAAATTACTAAATTTAGCAATTTGTAAAGACGATCAGTCTGAGAAAGCTCACAATTGATGATGACATTGATCTTCAAGCTGAGTTGGGTTAAAGCGAATTGGTGAACAGTTTCAAATGGTAAGTTGTGTTTGAGTTCATTTGAGAGTTTGGTTTTTGTTGATTTTTGAAGGGCTAGAGAGGCATCATTTTGATCGATGAGAGGGCATTTGAGGAAAGCAGCTAATTCACGAGCTATTTTGGTAGATCCCGAATCATCTTTCATTGCTATAAGCAATGGAGACTGTAGTGCTTCCATTTTTCTCACCTAAATGCACCTCTATCTTTCTCAAAACTAGCTTACTGAGGGAAAGAATAAGAACTCAAGATAAGGTTGGTTATATGATAGGTAAGGAGAGCTGATTTTGGTTGTAACGATAAGGAAAAGAATATATTATTATTATTATTATTATTATTATTATTATTATTATTATTATTATTATTATTATTATCAGATGAAAGAATTTATTTGATTATCATGATTATGGTTAAATTATTTAAAAGAAAGTCAGTACATATAAATTTTAATTTTGATTAGATTTATGAATGAAAAGTAGATTCAATATTATGGATGAAAGCTTTTTGATGAGGCAGAACCCAGATTGTACAGATTAATGATATATCTAATTGCTTCATTTGGAATAAATAATTTACAAGAAAAAAATTTAATTAAATTCTCATAAATTATATTTAATTTCTATTTCTTTTAAAATAAATTTTTCTAAGTTAGAAAGAATTAAATTTTTTTTATTCTAAACATGAAAATTAACAAAAAATGATTATAATCATTTTAATTAATTAATTAATTAAATTGAATTTTTATAAAATTTTAGTTTTTAAATAGGGAAATATAAATTTATGAATCCAAAAAATTGAAGAGGTTAAAAAAAAAAAACTCAAATCCTTCGATTTTAAACTCTTTAATCCAAAGGTAAGCATATAATTCCAAACGTGGAATCAAATTAAGGAATCAGTATATATCCTAATGGTGAAGCATGGAATTCCAAGCCAAGTAAAGTTTGCTTCATTAATTCCTAAACAAAAGTTCTGCTATGTGTGTAAAACATAAGATTTATATTAAAGGGTATAATTTATCACAAGAAAAGAATTAGATTCTTTTATTTTAAGAAATTGATTAATCTCTTGGCCATAATACCTAGCTTGGCTTGATACTCATTTAGCATATTCAGGTTCGAATTTTCACTTTCATAATCTCCTACTAAAAAAATAAACTCTTGGCAACAATAAGATTGAAGTATCAATACCATCATATGAATCATAAATGCATAAATATGATGTACCAAAAAATCCGTAGTTCCTAATGGAATCGATAACAAAGTAACCTTGCCACCAACTATCACTAAATCACCACCAACAAATTAAACTGTTGCACCAAGTGCTAAAGAATGGGTGTTTTGTATCCATTGAATAGCGAGCTTAAGTTCTTAGTTTAAATAATTATCTAATCTAATTAGACGTTAAAAATAAATTGGTACCTAATGTGAGAATTTTTGTGAGCAGATTTTCGATTTTCTTTTTATAAGTCATAACTATTAAGTATTCTCAACTACGAGGAAGAAATGGATGCAAATTTTTTAAAGGCAGAATTTTTTTACTCCATCACTAAATTTGATTTGAATTTGATGTGACTTATAATTTGCACTCAAACTAAAATATTCTCAAAATTAAAGAATAATTTAATGATTCGAATTTATGTTAATATATTTAGATTAATTTAAATTTTAAAAAATAAATAAATTTAATTTTTCTATAAAATAAATGTTTTCTTAATAGGGGAATTAGCATTCGAACCTAACTTTGTTAGGTAAATGATATACTCTTAACCACTTGATCAAAAACATATTAGGCCTAAAAAATAAAAATTTTGATATAAAATTATATACATAATTCACGAATTAATTCAAAATTGCCATCAAATTGAAATTATCAGAAATATAAAAAAAAATCTAAAATAATTCATAATTTAAAATAATTTAAATCTAGTAATTCTAATTTGTTTGCCACCTCTACTTCCATATTGTCATATAAAGTCACTAAAATCTATAGCGCGGCAATTTCTAAAGATTTTTCCTTCAAGACATATAGCTCCGAAATTCACACAAGAAAGAAGAAAGAGGGAAAAAATTATAAAATATGATAGCTAATTAAGATCAATTTATAGGGTAAACATTGTATTGTTTATTGTAGTTCTCTATCTAAAACAATATAATTTAAAAAAAAAAGTGTTAATTTACTAAAAAAGTGATATGTAATAAAGTTAAAAGAATAACTTATTAAGATGCATTTGGTATAGGTTAAAAAATGGTAAAATATTTAATTTAGCCCTTGTACTTATTAGGAAAGTGTAATTTAGTACATTTTCAATTTTTTATCCAATTTAAGCACAATTTAGCTCAAAAATTAAAATTTATGAGCTAAATTTCTTGATTTCTTGGTTTAAATAAAAATTCAAAAAGTTCAATTTCTTGATTTTGAGACTATATTTCTTAATTTCTTGATTTAAGCCTAGAATTAAGAAGCTCGGTTTCTTAATTTTCTTGATTTTTGGGTTAAATTGAGTTTAAATTGAACTTCTCCATTAAATATAGGAGTATAATTGAGTTTTAAGTCATTAAAAAATTAAGAGTTAATTATTACTTTTAACTTTAAAAAGCGTAATTGTTAATTTAGCTTGCCAAGGTTAACATTTGACCCCTAAAGAGAGGAAAAATTAACTGGGTTAAAAATTAATCTAATCTCTTTAAGCATTCAAATAACATTAACAAGGGAGTTAAGAGTTATAAAAATAATAATTATACCTCGTTAATTTTGTACCAAACATCCCATTAAAATTAGAGATAAAAATGTTGAGGGAGAAGTAATTAAAATTTTTATAATTATTTTTTTTAGCATGTAAAACATTAATCAGAGTACCTTTATTTATAGGTATATATAGAGACAGTGAAATAAACATATACAAAATTAGAATTGAATGCATTTTAGAATTAAAAAAAAATATGAAGCGGTTAGAGAGCTAATTAAATATATGAAGAGATTTGGGAGTCAAAGAATATAAATGGACACCTACAATTAATTTATTTATCATATTCCTTCTTGGATGATCATGCATTAAGAATATGTTTCATTAGAACTTTATTATGAAAAATTCATTGAAAAAAAAATCCTAGTGAAAGAAAAATAATATATAATTCTTTTTATAAAATATGAAATAAAGTACTATCTCTTTAAAAATTTTACCACAGAAAACTCAATAGGCAAAAATCTTAGTTAAGAGAAAAACAGTACAATGTATATTTACTCTTCCTTGACGATGACATCACTTGAAATCTTTGAGATGGCTTATTCCAATCTTGTATACAAATCTGCAGTATTATCACTTGAGCAAATTTGTTCAATATCAATATCACCATTTTTTTAAAGATTACGAGTTAAAAACTTAGGTAAATTAATATACTTTGTCCTATCTCCTTTAATGTATCCTTCTTTCGACTTATTTATACATAATTAAAAATTTCTTTGATCTCAGGAGTAGATAGACCAGAGGTAGTAATTTTTGACACCATCTGATTTGAATTTCAGGTTAACTATCGTTTGCACTCATTTTAAAATGATTTGAATTTAAATGATTCTCAAAACTAAAGAATAATTTAGTGATCCGATTTTGCTTTAATATATTTAGATTAACTTAAATTTTAACTAAAAAAATAAATTTAATTTTTTGAAAATAAATATTTTAATATGAAATAATATACAATTCGCAAATTGATTCTAAATTACTAACAAATTAAAATGATCCAGAATAAAAATAAAATTTAAAAATAATTTAAATCAAAATAAAATTTAAAAATAATTTAAATCTACTTATTCTGATTTGTTTATCTTCTCTACTTTGACATTATCAAGTCGATGATGGGCACGACAGTAGACAAAGTTTGTCACATAAATATTCAAAAGAACTAGCAAGAAGAGGCTTGGTCTTGATGTAAGCAATCTAGTCTTGTATAAAAATGAATCGAACTTGGACAACACTGACGGCCACTTGTTTATGAAGTTCAACATGTTTAGTACGAGGATGAAAAACTGGATTAGCAGTAAGAAAGAACGGGGAGTAGCCAAGTTCAGTGAGAAGAGAATGAATCTAAAGAAGCTTAGCAATGGTATTAGCCAAGGCTATTGTTAGAGTCTAAGTCCAATTGGAATTAGAAAGTATAATTAATTTAGAAAGTTTAGTAGAATTTAAATTATAAAGTTTAATAATTAGAGTCATAAAATGACTAAGTTTTAGTGGCCTATATATATGTACAATTGGTTAGCCATTATATGAAATGTATTGTAGAGAGCTCACAAAGTGGAGAAGTGTGTTGAATTCCGTGAGTTTTGTTTGAGTGATTTTGAGGGAGAGAAAAATAATTAGTGGTTGTAATTATTTTTGTTTGATAGTGGTGGATTTGTTTGTTGGAGTAGGCTCATGCCGAACTAAGTTAAATTTTGTGTTCTTTATTTTGTGTAGGTGTGGTTTTTCACAACAAGTGGTATCAGAGTTGTAGTTTGAGATGTCAAAGATGATGGGCACAAATTTGAGGTGAAGCCGTTCGATGGAAAAAATAATTTCAGTTTGTAGTAAAACACCATGAAAGATGTCCTTGTACAACAAGGATTAATTAAAGCATTGAACGAGAAGCAACTGGCAACCATGAAAGATGATGATTGGGAGGAGTTTCAATAAAGGGCTGTGAGTATGATTGATTGACATTAGCCCCAGATATAAAGCACAATATTTTGAAGGAGACTTCGCCAGTTGTTTGTGGAAAAAATTGGAGAGTTTATACATGTCAAAGTCACTCACAAATCGTTTGTACTTGAAGAAGGAGTTGTATCAACTCAGAATGGATGAAGGTACTGATGTAAGGGATCACCTTAATATTTTTAATAAATTAATTACCCAATTGGCTAGTGTTGGTGTGAAGATAGATGATAAAGATAAAGCCCTCTTGCTTTTAATCTCTCTCCCACAATCTTATAAAAGCTTAGTGACAGCCCTAAGAGTTGAGAAGGAGACTTTCAAGATGGAGGAGATTATCGCAGTTATCTTGGATGATGAGAAATTGAAGAAGACAGATAGTAGCAATGAAGGTAGAGCTTTTGTTGATGATTTTAGTCATGGTAGAAGCAATCCATGTGGAAACAGTTAAACAAGGAATAGTAGATCGAGGTCAAAACTACGGGTAGACCTTAAAGATTGAGAATGCTACTATTGTCATGAGAAGGGTCACATTCAATACCACTGTATGAAGATGAAGAAAGATCTTGCAGAGTTTAAACAATTCAAGAAGAATCGTGGAAAAGAAAAAGAAGGAATTGCTGCAATTGTAATGGATGATGGTGTTGATGGTGAATGTTTGAATGTGGATGATAATAAGAAAAAAGCAAAAGATCCATTACAAGATGAGTGGTTAATGAATTTTACTTACCTATTCCATATTTGCTCAAAGAAGGAGTGGTTTGATGTAATTAAAGAAAAGAAAGGAGAAAAAGTGAAGCTAGCCAATGGGAACAAAATGGAAATTGAAGGTGTTGGAAGAGTGAAGATCAAATTGCATGGTGATCATGTAAAAGTGTTCGATGAAGTGAGGTATGTTCCAAAATTTGAAAGGAATTTAATTTCCTTGGGTAAGTTGGATTCTTTGGGTTATGGATGTTCTATTCATAGTGGAGTCATGAGAGTTAGCCAAGATGCTCTTGTGATCATGAAGGGTGAGAATATTGGTGCAAAGAATCTCTACAAATTGGAAGGAAGCACATTGATTGGAAGAGTGCAAGTTGAAGCAAGAGGCAACATCAACAATCAAGAGTGCAAGGAAGTACCCAAGAGAAAATTGACTTTTGCAAAAGTTGTGAAGACTAATTCTATTTGACTTGGAGATGGAGATTGGTAAAGTCCAAGTCTAATTGGAATTAGGAATTATGATTAATTTAGGAAGTATAATTAGTTTAGGAAATTTCGTAGAATTTAAATTATAAAGTTTAATAATCAGAGTCCTAAAAGAACTAGGTTTTAGTGACTTATATATATGTACAGTTGGTTGACCATTATATAGAATATATTGTAGAGAGCTCACAAAGTGGAGACGTATGTTAAATTTCGTGAGTTTTGTTTGAGTGATTTTGAGGGAGAGAAAAATAATTAGTGATTGTAATTATTTTTTCTTGATAGTGGATTTGTTTGGTGGAGTAAGTTTATACCGAACCACGTTAAATTTTGTATTCTTTATTTTATGTGGGTGTGATTTTTCAGAACAGCTATGTATTCACATCTGAACTGAAGTTCTTGTTTATGAAGTTCTTGTTTATGATCCAACTCAAATGTTTCGCACTACGACCCAATTGGAATAAAAAGTGAAGTAATGGTAGCAAAGGGCACGAGCCGTTAGGAACTAGTATAAATATTTTATTATTCTTTCCTTTGCAGTAGATTTGTGAGATATTCAAAAAATACATAAACTTTATAGTCGAAACAAGTAAATTCTACATTATTCTTTTTCAATTTTCTAACAATGCAATACTATTTCAATTAATAAAATTCTACATTTCACCTAAAAAAAATTACTTGAGCCTTTAGTTGGCAAGTAACAGCAACATGCATCTACCATTAAGACTTTCTTCATTTTCTGTTCAAACGAAGCGATTGGAAGTGATCCTTCCCTTCCCAGCTAAAAGAATTTCACTTGCAGGCAAAATTCAGGTAAAATCATATACAAACTATACAAGACACGACTCTCTCTTACCATATCAGTAATGGAAAGATAACTGGAATAAAACCTGATACAAGTGGATATTGTAGGAATCCACAATGGACATGAAAAATGTAGAAAAGAAAAAGAAGAGAATGATAATTTGTTATTAATCTTACACACAAGTGCACAAGTTGATACACAGTTCCTGACAGGTTAACTAATGATACTATAACCTTTCAATAACTGTAGTAACAGACTCTGTTTTAATGTTTGCTTGGTTGATTGTTGTTAGAGTTTGTTCTACTGTTTTGTCTTAGTAACAGACTTTCCGTTCTGCTATGTGAGTTTTCTCAGAATGAACTGAAACTGACCAATTTGAACTTGAGAAATAATCCACATGCATCAAAATCCAGGACAATAATTATCAATTTTATGTTCTATCATTAACAATTGTAAACCTAATGAAAATTATTAAAATAGGATGGATGTGTACTCCCACTGTCACACGCATGCATTATGGGCCCAACATGTGGGACCCACAAACTATGTGAGTAAAGAGAGTACAACAATAATATCTTTGCTGGACAATCTCAGATCATGAAACTTCAATAATAATATGATTGATTCTATAGTTTTACAAAAATGAAAGTATGAAACAAGAACTAAGTTAGCTAGTAATAGCCCTTTGCTATGGGATGAACTAGCAAAGGTTTTTAGATCAAAAACTCATATACTTGGTCTCAAAATTATGAAAAAAAAAAATAATAGGGGCTTCTGCTTGTAATAAAGATGTTCAACTTCTTGATAGTCACATCTCATACTGTAGACCCTTATTTTGTGATGAGTATGTGCATTGAGGCTGTAGAAAACTTGATGATGAAAAATTATATGATTGTAAGATGTAATTGGAGGTATGGAGCTGAATTATTAATTCCATGGCATGATCTTAAAAAAAAATAATATGTTTTTTTGGAAAATGAATTTAATTAAATTTAAATAAAAATTTGTTTTGTTTAAATTTAATATGGGTAGTTTGTATATGTAAATTAGGCCTCACGAGCCTAAAAAAGCCTAGTTAGAAATTTTAAATATAACTCATTTAATTTATTTTTTGAAAATTAAAATAAGAAAATATCTTTTTCTCTATCCCTCTCTCATACAAACTCTCTCTCCTCCTTTGGCCCCACTCTCTTCCTCACTCCCTATGGGTGCTACCCCTTTCCCTCTCTTCCTATTGGTTGGAACATCTCACCCAGTTATTTAAGTTATCTGAATCTTATCACACTAGGACTTCAAACCCTACCACACCTCTTCCTCACTCTCTATTGGTGCCTTCCCCTTCCCCTCTCTTCCTATTGGTTGAAACACCTCATCCATATCTCAGTCTCACCCAAATTCTGTAATCCTAGTTGTTTAAGTTATCTGAACTTTATCACCCTATGACTCTAAACCCTATCGCACCTCTCTCCCAAAATCCTATAAATACCCTACTGGAGAAGGGAAGAGCGGAGGAGGAGGAGAAGACAAAAAAAAAAAAAATTAAAGAGAGAAATAGTCAAAATTTCTTTTAGTTTTTCTTCCTTTCTTGCGATATTTCTTGAAGGTTAGTTCTTTTATTTTCTTTTCAAGATCTATGCCATGTAATGTTTAATTCTATGTTCCTTATTTTTAATTTATTTTGTATGTTCATATAGATCATGTAATCATGTTTAATTTAAGGGGATACACAACTCTGCACATATTCAGTTTTTTATCTCTCATATTTTTATTATTTTTCATTATTTTTTGAATCTGTAAAAAATTTGAAAAAATTATATTCATATTCTATGCAAAATTCTATTAATTTTAGGCTCAAGAATCACAAAAAAAAAAGCTTTAATATTTTATAAGTTATGGCTGTTTGAAGTTAGGGTTCCTATAAAATCCGATTTGCAGGATACCGGACTTGTGGAGCCCATATCTCTCTTGTTTCTTAATATTTTTGTGTAAATCTGGTGTCTAAAATTAAGTTTGGAATCTTGTGAATCTTTTCCAATTAGTTTCGCATTCATATCTATTATGGTTGGTGAGTTATGAATTTTACAAAAAAATAGTGTGATTCTATCATTAAGAAAATTTACGATTTGTGTATATTTAATCTATGAATTTTATGATGTTGTATGATATTTTGGCTGTCTTCTATAATTTTTTCATGATTTTTAGGCATGTCTAACTATTTTTTAAAAATCAAATTTCTTGCTACTATCAATTTGCCCAAATCTGAGAATTGTATATTTATGTGTGTTCTTGTGTGTTCTTGATTTCTAATTGATATTTGATTTATTTTTCTGAGTTCTCTTAATTCAAGAAGTGTTATGAAATGTTTGGATCATGTTAGAAGATTTAGACCATTAGGTAGTTGTAACTGATTAAAAACTTTAACCCCTTTAGGAGACTAGAGTTAGAATTCAATGTGAATTGTTATTTGTATTTTCTTATTTTCTTTAGTTTCTTTATTTTTTTTTTATTACAAACAAAATTGGTAAGTAGCCCTAAGGTAAATATCAAAAAGGACATTTGCGTGGAGCTTACATGGAGCTAAACGAGAGTAAGCCAGAGATATTATTGTCATACTAGAAGAGAATATCATTTTTTAAGGGTAGCTTGCCCCAATGGCAACTGCAATTACTAACAAGTAAGTAATCCTAAATTCCTAGAATAACCATTAGCGTAAAATTGTAGTAATAATTTTTATTTGGTAAATTAAAATTAACTTTGTTTTTAATTTAACTGACTTTTGCATGTAATTAATTTAAGTAAATACTTTGTAAATTAAAATTAATCTTATTTGTAAATTAAACTAACATTAACATGTAAAATAAATTTAATTTAATACTTAGTAATTGTAAAATAAATTTATATATTAGAAATCTTTATTAGGTTGTGTTTGTTTGGGCTTTATGTGATATGATATTATAATAAATTACACATGTATATAATTAATTTAGTTTAATTATCCTTAGGGTAACTTGGAGAAAAATTAATTAATTAGCTAGGTTAAATAGAAACTTAGGGTTATTTGAAATTGAATTTGTTTATAAATTAAATTCTCAATAATAAATTAATTTTAGTCATTTGATAAATATCATTAAATAATTAGCAACCCCATAAATAGGAATTACTTGTGCATGAAAATTATTTGTAAACAACAATCCTTTTGTGAATTACTTGCGTGTGTAGGATTAGAATTGCATTTTTAGGATAAAGTTTAATAAAGGAATAATAAACAAGACTTCTAGAAATATTAGTAGAGGACTGGCACTCAAATTAATGAGGTTAGACTAGGCGTAAGGGGTGCCTAACACCTTCCCCTTATGTACCCACTATCCCGAACCTAGACATTGGGCCATGGTAATGACGGCAGTGGAAACTCTGCAAGGAATAAGTTGCCATCCATAACCCTCGGAAGAAAAACTGAATATGTCCTGGTTATTACTCAGGTGGCGACTCCTGTCCATCTATGCCTTTGTGGCATAAATCCTTACTATCGCGGTAGTGTTATAGGAAGACGGTACATACCAGTGATTTGATTCTATTAGGATTGTATGAAGTGCATGTCTAGGAAATGCTATCTAAGGAGGTGGTACTTAAATGAGACCATTGTGACTCCATCATCTTTCCTGGGCATTACCTGGTGCATTTTATATAATTCTAGTGAATAATATTTCGCCTCATGCCCCCCGCTCTACACATACCAAGAAATGAGAACTTTTCAATTTGTACAATATTGGAAAAAATTGAATTTAATAATGAAGGCACTCAACACAATAACTCACATCAGTGAATGCTAATGGCAAATTTGAGACAAAGATGGATAGGACTCCTACTCTTCCAATTCAAGACCAGGCATGTATTCCAAACGAATGTCAAAAATTATAGGACTATTTGGAGCCACCCTTGGCCTTCCTAGAGCTGAAGTGAGACCTTTTGGGAATGCCAACTAATAACAAGAATGAGACAGAAACCAAGCAATTAAAAAAAGTACAATAACAGTTTCTTCAAAATAGGGTTTCTTATATGGTTGTTGTCAAGACACATTGATATATTCCTGATATCTCAGCACCTAAATGAGCTAAGAAAAATAACATAGGTGTCTATAAGATAAGTAACCATAGAAGTTAAGGCAGATAAAAAATGTCAATTAAAACTATTTACTAAAACGTTTCATGCTAATTTACTTCCCAATAGGCATCTGTATAATATAATGGATGACTTCCATAACACTTGAGGGAAGATCATAGACCTACAGAAATAGATGTTTAGTTTCACAGACCCCTAAAGCAGAAACACTTGGAGAAATATTATCAAGATAAATTTATCGATGGAAATGTGACTATGAAGGGAAGAATCATAAGTGGCCTGAAAGTGATGGGTTCATCACTGACCATCCAGATGGCACTGGCAGTCCATGGATGCATGAGGAACCTATGCCATTAAAGTTCTGTAATATGCTCCCACCTATGTAGACCAGCAATATAGGCATTATAAAGAATTGTGATTCACTACTGTGCAAGTGCCAAATGGTTATCGGTCTATTGAGAACCCAAAAAACCAAAGACAAAGGCAGCTAAATAAATAACATCTATCCACTATTATTCATTTTATTTCTTCTAGTATAAAATTAACGGCAAACCGATCCTACAATGTAGAGCCGACGCTTCCCCCCAATTTTCATGCTCAGAATCCCTTCATCAAGTCCCTTGATCACCTATTCTAGTCATTCAAATTGAAAATCAGAGATAGTGCAGAAAAAAATCATGTGGCACAAACATTCTTCTGTTTAAACAAAGCAGGTCACATTCATTATTCCTTGAGATTTATTTTTTAAGGACAGCATGGTCGATAATGTGACAACCTCACCCAGCAAAACCTTACTGCTCTAACTTAAGATATTTGTGTTCTGATCGTCAATGTTAACTTTACTGCACTGTGCAGTGTTACAATATAAAGTAATTCAGGGATCATTTTGTAATATAAGGATGGCAATGTCTGTCCAATCTCTAGGCTTCAAATCCTATTGAAATGGTTGGCTGAAATTGTCATGATCTATCGAATTGAACAAAATTGAAGTTCGGAATGCGGAGAAGCAAATGCTGCTAAATAGAACAAACTAGCTTATATGAGTAATGTAGACTGAGATTAATACTTATAACCCAATTATTTGATTGTGGGGGAAGGGAAATAAAGTATTTTAGACCCAAATTCACTAGAACCACGTATGGAGCTTACCTGACCAGAGCCAACACGAAAAATATAAATGTGATAACCCGACCTGGGAAAGCAATCTGATGAGGGCAGGGAGTGGCATAAAAGAGTAAACTCCCGGCAGGCTTCTAGGATGGCGAGGCTACCTAGGGTAGTGGAATGCAGGGCACAGGAATGAATCGAATCATACATTGAAATGGGAGAAACTAATCACTAGAGGCGCCTTTTGGTGAAATGGCCTGGAGAGTTGGAAGAACTTCAGGGTTAAGCGTGCTTGCTTGAGAGAAATCCTAGGATGGGTGACCTCCTGGAAAGTTTTTTATTCTACCTATGGGACAAAATCATAAGACTCAGAATGGGGTGGGCCAAAGCGGATAATTTCTCTAGTGGTTGGAGCAGGGGCGTTACAATAAAGCTATCCTTTGTCCAGTGAACTGCAAAATAAAATAAATAAAAAATAACAACTTTTTCTCTAAATCTTATTATAGCTTCTCCATTACCCATAACTTGTAAGAAAAAGAAAATGTTGGTTGCGTCCTACTCTCATACTTGGACTCTAAACTACACTTGTTTTATTACCAACTTGTTCCACCATCCAAAAATATAACATTGCAAACCATTAATTCACATAGACAAATTCATCTGTCACCAATGAAGTTATTATAACCCATATTAACATTAAGGCCTCCTTGTCAAATCCATATTTTCTACTTGTAAATCACATGAATGGCTAAGTACTCAAATTCAAATCTAAAAACATAATAAAGTATCCACAATCAATCATCAATAATGGTTTCAATATTTAACAGTTAAAGTATACACGTTTCATTCATGAACACTGACCTATCAAATATTTATCCAGATGGAATCATGGCAACATTATTAGCAGCCACCAGTGAATATGAATTGTATAGGCATGAATTAGGATTAGAGAGAAGTTACAGATATAAGATAAAACAGAATCAGAAAGGTAAGGGAATAAAAATAAAAATAATAACAAAAAAAAGTTCAGGCATTGGCAGGCCAATAATGTTGGGCTGACTAGTGATCCTATTCAAATAATCACTGAAACAAGTAAACTGAATGAATTGAAGTGCTATCAAGAGTCACTGAAGAATAATGATCATAATCTTGTGTTAGGTCTACCTCAATTTAAACATATCCTAGATGAAAATTTTCAATTCTGTACAGGCCTGATTCAGTCTTCTTGGGCTTGTTTTCAGAGAACCACATCTAAATTGAAGAATATATAAAGCAAAAGTTGATTGGTTGTAGGAACTAAAGCCCCTAATCCAAAAACATGGTTGCGATCCTCAACATATAAGCCAAATTCCGGCAGTATAGGAAACTTGAAATTGTTAAGGGAATAAGACATTTCATTTTTGACATCACAAACAAATAAAGGCCTTTTGGATCTTGGTGAAGAGTCCAGTTGGTGTACACATGACACCCACTTACAGTTAAGTGTACCAATCAAGCTAATCCCAAATTCATATGGACACAAAGGTCTGGGAGTCATGAAAATATGTCGAAACTCATCAGCTATCCAACAAGTCCTCAAAGGTCAGTTGAAAAGGCTATACAAATGATAAGAGGTCAAAGAAGATTGACACAATCTTTAAAAGTCTATGCAGGTCAATAAAGTTATAGTTAAATAACTTATACATCAATTGGATAAGTTGCAGGTCCTCAAGAGCTAATAAGTTTTCTTCCTTGTATTGTCAGTTTAAGAGGGATTCACACACCTGAAAACCAATTGGAGGACTAGGGCCTTCACCAACTTTAATATCCTTGTACTGCAACCCAGACTCTGTAGTTACCATAGGTACCTTCATTAAAGAAAATTACTTCCGTGCTTAGTACAAAACATCATCCTTTTAGGTCAATAGCTTAAGTTAACCAGAACTGATTATAGACTCTATGCTCTAATAGATTAATCATGTCTAGAATACAAGATAAGCTATAAATTAAAACTATTTTGCAAGGGTAATAACTATATTTATCCAGATTAGTTAATTGAAAAATAGGAAAACAGTACGTTTCAAAACAATATAAAACTGATTATGATAGTTCTGAAAGCACCAATATTAATATACCAATATAAATTCTTATTAAAATGAAATAAATCGAAAAGCAGGCTCTAGATTAGAAAAGGTATGAGACAAATGGGTGTATTCTGAAAATGAAGACATAAAGCTTGTGCTATATATGATGCTCTCATTCCCATAAAATGGTGTTAGTAGTATGCCCTAGAGCATATCATTTTTGTATGTATCTTGTATATATTTTTATTAATAAAAGGCAATTTCACTTTTCTGTTTACATAATTCATTTATGTGTAATTGAAAGGGTCCATTGATATTTTGTTAGAAATTATATTCTTAAGTTGTTGAGAATATGAGTGACAGTATTTCTAGTACAAAGTATCATAAATTGGTTCACAATCGAGGATACTTCACAAAGGACATGACTTATCCAGAAAGATTGTAATCATGTTTGTTCCCAAAGTATTAATATGAGATATAAATAAGTTGGAGTAGTGAGTCTTATGCTACATAACAAACATGATAGGCACTTATACATGATAAGTAGGCCGAACCAGTGACGCTTATGACAAGCACATGGAGTTTACTCTTGTCAATGCATTGTCATATATCATATCAGTGCATATAATCTTTAGACCTGAGATAACACAGTTATCTTGTATATAGGTGGTTTGAGTTTGATCGCTTTCATACTGCATCGTATGGGTATATGGGCATGTGTTGGCTCCTACTAATTATATATGGAGATAGGTGTTGATCAAGATGGAATCCGTTACCCTAAGTAAATAGGGATAAAATCCTATGTTCATTTAATTGTTCTTGATGATTTAAGTTCCTGGCCAGGACAGATAGATTTAGTCAGAAAAGAGTTTCTGACAAGAAAATCTAATTAATCAAGAATTGAAATTAAAAGAGAACATAATGTTCATAGCGAATGGAGTTTGACATTAACCATGACTCTAGCTGGAATTGGGATTTTGTAACGGAGAGATTCTAGTGCATGGTAACATATGATTAAAGGTTCATTTAAGGTATTTCTTATTACTGATTGGGTGGCCATGACATGTTATGCTAGGTGTTAACCATGGTCTATGAGATGCCTGGAATGATTTAGAGAAATCATTTAAGGTAAGAAAGAGTTCTAATGATATTAAGAGATAATATCATTTATCATTGCCAATAAGTAATGAGCCTAGTAAGTCACACATTTACACAAGATAATCACCAAGTAAAATGTGATTTAATTGATTAATTAAAGAGTTTAATTAATTAATTAAATAGGTTTGGTTTGCAATAAGATTGCAAAGTCCCTAGCATGACTTGAAACCAAATCTAGGTTATTGGATGTATAGCATAAATTAAATTTATATTTAAATTGTTTAAATATGAATTTAATTATGAGAAATTAATTAATGGAGATTAATTAATCAATTAATTTATATTTGATATAAATTAATTTGAAGAGGAGAAATTATAATTTTGGGTTGAGAACTCAAATTAAAAAAATAAGGGTAAATTGGTCTTTTCACATGGTGACACATGGCACCATACAAGCTTGCCACTTGTCTTCCCATGATGGAAGGCCACCTTTTTATGATTTAATTGGAGCTTGACACTTGGCTTGATGAGATTAAGTCAAACTAAAGTAAGATTGAATCTTGTGGTGACATGTGGCAAGGGAGTAAGTGAGAGTTGACTTTAGTATATAAGGGAAAAGGAAGAAAGAGAAATCATTCTTCTTCTTCCTCTCCATTTGGACGGCAACCATGGTCCTCATTCTCCTCTCTTCAATTCTCAATTGATTCAAAGAGAAGGCATTTTGTTTCCTTTGAATTAAAATTTCTAGAAAATGTTTCTAGTACCCTATATACCCATGCATCCTCACTAAAGCATAAAACCCTAATTACAAATTGTTGGCAAGGCTTGGGAAGTCAAGATTGGGGCTGCCATTGGTGTGCTTGTGGTGGACAAGCTAGAGGGACTTCAATTCGGGTCCTAAGAGCATCCTAAGGTAGAGGGATTCATTGATTGTGCACCTTGAAGGTTAGTATTCAAAAGCCCTCTTTTAGTTAGGGTTTAATAAATTAAATTCCTAAAGTTCAATTCTTGATGGCAAATAAATATTTAGTGCATGCTAAAATGTGTTTTGGTATGCTTTTGGGCATTGGAAATTGATTAGGCACATAACTCATCAAGCATGATAAATGTAACCCTAGATTGAATTTTAAATTTCAATGTTCTAATGCCCTAATTTTCATGCTTTCTAGCCTTCAATTGGTATCAGAGCCACTATATTTGCCATTAGAATTGATTTTGAGGCTTAATTGTGTGATTGGGTTGAGTTTGGGTTTATTTGAAGCTGGTTCAGATCAAGAAAACCCTAAAAATATCAAACTGCCACAAGAAACACGGCCTGAATCGTGTTCTAGGTTTTTACACGGCCCAGGGCGTGTTTCCAGCGTACACGGGTGTGTTAACGTGTGCCCAACGGCATGTCGTTCAACAACACAGCCCGTGTACCTCACGCGCCTCACCCTGTGCCGAAAACAGCGTTTACACGGGGTACCCGTGTTTTAGCGCACCTCAGGCCGTGTAAATGTTACACGGGTCGTGTTTTCTTTGAAGGGGCGTGTTGGGCTTATTTTTGGGCCTTTTATGCAATTGTTGTATAATTTAAAGCCCATAATTAAGCCCAAACCTAATTAAATGATTTAATTGGGAATTTCAATCACACAAATAGTTATGAAAATTGTTTTTCATGGAATTAAATTTGGAAAAAGTTTCTAAATTTAAAATTATTTGAATGAGATTCAAATTTAAATTTTAGTTGAATATGAGATATTCAATTTAATTTTTAAACATGTATATTTTATTTAATTGTTAAATTTTAATATGCATGATGGATGATCATGGACAATAAAAGACCAATGCAATTGGATTTATTTATTTTATTTTTCTTTGGGATGTAAAATAATTAATTTATTTTAGTGGCATGTATCATAAATGTTGTGATAACTTAGGATGTTATTTCATTTATTTAAGGACTTTAAAGTCAACATTCTTGTATATTCACCTTGGTAAGCCAAGGGTTACAATGTAATTGGATTGCAAGAAAAACAAAGAGGTCAAGAGCATTGGTGGGACCAGTGAGAAGAGATCAATATCAAGGGTTGATTATGTACTCCTTCAGCAATTCTTATAAAATGAATGAATGAAATACACCTAGGAATGCCCTGATTCAATTCTTGATGGCTCAGAATTGAATCCCTTAGAAAGTCCATGATCATACCATATTATTTGTTTATCCATGTATGCATGAGATGTGTATGAATGTATGCAAGTATGTGATATATGCATGCCAACTGGATAATGTGCAAAGTGAGACCATAATAGTAATTAAGCCGACCACAAAATCTTCCAAACAAATGATTAAGTTGGAAATGGTATAATTATGGTAATTATATCATGGCCCTCCATTGAGGTAGTTATTTTAAGAAATTTTAAATACTTGCATTATTAGCTATATGAGCTTGGAAATGATGCATTTGTTTAAGAGATTTTCTTAAGAATAATTATTAAGCATAAGATGTTGTAAGTATGTAAATGGTTAGTGGCCAATAATGGATGTGCCTGAGGTCATTAAAATTATTTGCATGCCTACTAGCTCAATGGGACCAACTTAACTAATGCAAGATAAATCAATAATGGATGTGCCTAAGATTTTGAGCATTAGGGGCCAAATAAATGTTTGAATCTCACATGAGATGTGATGAGCAAAGAGTTGCTCACTTATAGTTTATTGTGATTCCAATAATGGATGTGCCTGAGGATGATCAATAAGACTATAAGAATTCAATCACCCACTAAAAATCCATCCAACTAGGATTTCTGTTTCCTACTTTGGAAGTGTAGGATTCGCCAAGTTAGTGGGAGGACCAATTTGATTAAAAGACCATAATCATTTTGGTTAATTACTTGATACATTTACTAATTAATCTTATTATTTCTACAGTTTATTTTCTGATAATAATAAGCACACAGCAACCACCACCATCCAATATCCTTGCAAGTATACTTGATCATAATAGGTTGATAGGACCTAATCTTTCTGATTGGCTCAGAAATTTAAAACTTGTCCTGAACCTAGAATGTATTGGATATGTTCTAAATTCAAAGATTCCTGGTCCCTTACCTCCAGGGGCCACTCCAGAGGAATCAAAGACTTTGGACAAGTGGAAGGAGCATGATATGAGAGCCAGATGTTACATGCTTGCTTCTATGACTAATGAGTTACAAAAGCAACATGAAAACATGCAAAGTGCAAATGAGATCCTTCTTCACTTACAAGAGTTGTATGGTGAGCACAGCAGGAATGCTAGGTATGAGATATCTACACAGCTATTCCACATGAGGATGTCAGAGGGACAAAATGTAGGAGATCATGTCCACAAGATGATTCGGTTTATTGAGCAGCTGGAACATCTTGATTTTCACATGGATTTCCAACTACAGACGGATTTGATCCTTCAGTCCCTACTAGAGTCATTTGGAAATTTTGTGACAAATTTTCATATGACTAAGCAAGAATGCACTCTGGTTGGCTTGCTTAACATGCTGGTTATTACCCAAAAGAATATGTCGGGTAATAAAGGAAAAGAGGTGGCTTTGGTTGCATCTTCTTCTTCTGCTGGAAAGTCCAAGAAGAAGAAGAGCAATAAGAAAAAAAAACCTCAAGTTCCTGGACCTTCCAAGAAGATAGCCAAATAAAAGGGCAAGACCGAAGCTAACAAAGGCAAAGGAAAGTGTTTCCACTGCCAGAAGGATGGGCACTGGAAGAGGAATTGCCCAGAGTATCTTGCTTCTCTAAAGGACAAGAAAGATAAACCTTCAGACGGTATGTTTATATCTTGTTATTTAGATTTTGATGATGCTCATAGTTCATCTACAACTTGGGTTTTAGATACTCGTGCTAGTTCTCCCATTACTTTTGATATGCAAGAACTACCAAGTAGTAGCAGCTTGCAGTCACGAGATGTTAGACTCCGGATAGGCAATAGCTCAACTGTTGAAGCTTTAGCCATAGGATCTAAATCTTTTTACATGTATAAACATGTTTTGTATTTAAATAATATTTTATATGTACCTAATGCTTTTAAGAACATCATTTCTGTATCTAGTTTGACTAGAAATGGTTATGGATTTCAGTTCACAAATGATGTTTGTAATATTTATTTTGGAAATGAATATGTTGGCTCGGGTTATATGCATGATAGACTTTATTATTTGGATAATAATGTTAAATACAAATCTAATGCAAGCAATCTAAATGAATGTAATGCCATAATAAAAATCAACTCAAGTTCAAAACATATTTGGCACTTAAGATTAGGTCATACTACAGAAGATAGGATTACAAAGCTGGAGAAAATGGAGATTTTATCCTCATTGGGTTCTGAACCTACTCCAACTTGTGAATCCTGCCTTTAAGGCAAAATGACTAGATCACCTTTTATTGGACAAGAGTTAAGAGCTGAAAATATTTTGGAACTAATACATAATGATGTATGTGGTCCATTTATGGAAATGGCTATTGGCGATTTTCATTATTTTATTACCTTTACTGATGATAAATCAAGGTTTGGATATTTGTATTTGATGAAATATAAACATGAATCCTTTGAAAAGTTTAAAGAATTTAAATCTGAAGTAGAAAATCAAACAGGAAAAAGTATTAAAACTCTTCGATCAGATCGTGGAGGTGAATACTTAAGTACTGAATTTTATGAATACTTGAAAGAGCATGGCATTATCTCCTAGCTGACTCCTCTAGGAACGCTACAGTTAAATGGTGTATCTGAAAGGAGAAATCGCACCCTATTAGATATGGTACGTAGTATGATGAGCTATACTGACATGCCAATCTTCTTTTGGGGATTTGCATTAGAATCATCTTTGCACATTCTGAATAGGATTCCATCAAGGTTAGTCTCTTTCACACCTTATGAGATATGGCATGGAAGAAAACCAAGTCTTAAACATATTAAGATTTGGGGTTGTCCAACTTACGTTAAAAAGCTGAAGACTGATAAATTGGAAACCAAATTAGAAAGGGGTCGATTTGTTGGATATCCAAAAAAAAGTTTTGGATATTATTTTTATTTGCCTACATCACAAAAGGTTGTGATAAGCAAAGATGCCATATTTCTTGAAAAACAGTTTATTCAAGAAGGTGGCAAAGGAAGGCAAATAGAGTTAGAATTAGAGAATTCTGACCAACCAATAAATCAGATGGATATAGATCCATCTAGTCAACATATGCCTATTGATGAAACATCTACAATAATTCCTCATAGATCAACCAGGATATCTTATCCACCAGAGAGATATGGTTTTTTTTCATGCAAATGAACAAGAGTTGTTTACTCATAAAGAAATAGATCATGGAGATGATCCTTTTACCTATGAAGAAGCTATATTAGATATAGACTCTTCTAAATGGATTGAAGCTATAAAATTTGAAATGATTCCATGTATAAGAACCAAGTTTGGGATCTTGTTGACCCACCTGAAGGTATTGTACCTATAGGAAATAAATGGATTTTCAAGAAGAAAATTAGTTCTAATGGAAAGATAGAGACCTATAAGGCAAGGTTAGTTGTGAAAGGATTTCGCCAAAGGCAAGGAATTGACTATGAGGAGACTTTCTCGCCTGTTGCCATTCTTAAATCAATTAGGATTTAATTAGCAATAGCTGCATACTATGATTATGAGATTTAGCAGATGGATGTCAAAACAGCTTTTCTCAATGGAAACATTGATGAAAACATTTTCATGGAACAACCTAGGGGTTTTGAATCCCAAGATAGTTCTAAGGTATGCAAGCTAAAATATTCCATTTATGGATTGAAACAAGCTTCGAGGAGTTGGAATATCCATTTTGATGAAGCCATTAAATCATTTGGTTTTATCAAAAATGTGGATGAGCCATGTGTATATAGGAAGGTTAGTGAGAGTGCTATCACTTTCCTTGTCTTATATGTAGATGACACTTTGTTGATAGGCAATGACATAGGTATGTTGACTACTGTCAAGGTATGGTTGTCAAATACGTTCTCCATGAAAGACTTAGGGGAAGCAACCTATATTCTTGGAATTCGCATCTATAGAGATAGAGAGAAAAGAATAATTAGTTTATGCCAAAGTCTATACTTAGAAAAGGTGTTAAAGAGGTTTAACATGCTTGATTCCAAGAGAGGATTGTTACCAGTAAGACATGGTATCCATCTTTCTAAAGAAATATCTCCAAAGACACCTGAAGAAAGAGATAAGATGGCCAGGATTCCATATGCCTCGGCTATTGGAAGTTTGATGTATGCAATGTTGTGTACTATGCCGGATATCGCATATGCTGTTAGTTTGACTAACAGGTTTCAATCCAATCCAGGTTTGAAACACTGGATAGCTGTCAAGAATATCCTTAAGTACTTGAGAATAACTGAGGATTTATTCTTGATTTATGGAGGTGGCGACCTACAATTGGATGGTTATACTGATTCTGATTTTCAATCAGATATCAATGATAGAAAGTCTACCTCTGGTTTTGTGTTCATTTGTAATGGAGGTGCTGTTAGTTGGAAGAGTTCCAAACAGAGTACAACTGCCGACTCCACTACAGAAGCTGAGTATATTGCTGCACCAGATGCTACAAAAGAGGTTGTTTGTATAAAGAAGTTCGTGACAGAACTTGCAGTAGTTCCTTCCATTGAGTCAGTAGTTCCTCTCTACTGTGACAATAATGGAGCGGTCATACAGGCTAAGGAACCCCGGTCATACAAGCTAAGGAACCCCGGTCTCACCAGAAATCTAAACACATAGAAAGGCGCTACCACATTATCAGAGAGATAGTTGGGCGAGGCGATGTAGCCATACAGAAAATAGCATCAGCCGAAAATCCAGCTGATCCATTCACAAAGCTTATGTCACAAACTCAGTTAGACCGACATCTTGAGAAGATGGGTCTGAGATATTGTAATGAATGGCTCTAGTGCTAGTGAGAGATTGTTAGTAGTATGCCCTAGAACATATTATTTTTGTATGTATCTTGTATATATTTTTATTAATAAAAGACAATTTCACTTTTATGTTTACATAATTCATTTATGTGTAATTGAAAGGGTGCATTGATATTTTGCTAGAAATTCTATTCTTAAGTTATTGAGAATATGAGTGACAGTATTTCTAGTACAAAGTATCATAAATTGGTTCACAATTGATGATACTTCACAAAGGATATGACTTATCCAGAAAGATTGTAATCATATTTGTTCCCAAAGTATTAATATGAGATATAAATAAGTTAGAGTGGTGAGTGTCATGTCACATAACAAACATGATAGGCACTTATACATGATAAGTCGGCCGAACCAGTGACGCTTATGACAAGCACATGGAGTTTACTCTTGTCAATGCATTGTCATATATCATATCAGTGCATATAATCTTTAGACCTGAGATAACACAGTTATCTTGTATATAGGTAGTTTGAGTTTGATACTGTTTTCATACTCGTACTGTGTATGGGTATATGGGCATGTGTTGGCTCCTACTAGTTATATATGGAGATAGGTGTCGATCAAGATAGAATCCGTTACTCTAAGTAAATAGGAATAAAATCCTATGTTCATTTAATTAGTCTTGATGATTTAAGTTCCTAGCCATGACAGATAGATTTAGTCAGAAAAGAGTTTCTTACAAGAAAATCTAATTAATCAAGAATTAAAATTAAAAGAGAACATAATATTTATAGCGAATGGAGTTTGACATTAACCATGACTCTAGCTGGAATTGAGATTTTGTAACGGAGAGATTCTAGTGCATGGTAACATATGATTAAAGGTTCATTTAAGATATTCCTTATTACTGATTGGGTGGCCATGGCATGCTATACTAGGTGTCAACCATGGTCTATGAGATGCCTAAAATAATTTAAAGAAATCATTTAAGGTAAGAAAGAGTTCTAATGATATTAAGAGATAATATCATTTATCATTGCCAATAAGTAATGAGCCTAGTAAGTCACACATTTACACAAGATAATCACCAAGTAAAATGTGATTTAATTGATTAATTAAAGAGTTTAATTAATTAATTAAATAGGTTTGGTTTGCAATAAGATTGCAGAGTCCCTAGCATGACTTGAAATCAAATCTAGGTTATTGGATGTATAGCATAAATTAAATTTATATTTAAATTTTTAAATATGAATTTAATTGTGAGAAATTAATTAATGAAGATTAATTAATCAATTAATTTATATTTGATATAAATTAATTTGAAGAGGAGAAATTATAATTTTGGGTTGAGAACTCAAATTAAAAAAAAAAAGGTAAATTGGTCTTTTCACATTGTGACACATGGCACCATGAGATGGTGACACATGGCACCATGAGATGGTGACACATGGCACCATACAAGCTTGCCACTTGTCTTCCATGATGGAATACCACCTTTTTATGATTTAATTGGAGCTTGACATTTGGCTTGATGAGATTAAGTCAAACTAAAGTAAGATTGAATCTTGTGATGACATGTGGAAAGGGAGTAAGTGAGAGTTGACTTTAGTATATAAGGGAAAAGGAAGAAAGAGAAATCATTCTTCTTCTTCCTCTCCATTTGGATGGCAACCATGGTCCTCATTCTCCTCTCTTCAATTCTCAATTGATTCAAAGAGAAAGCATTTGTTTCCTTTGAATTAAAATTGCTAGAAAAGGTTTCTAGTACCCTATACACCCATACATCCTCACTAAAGCATAAAACCCCAATTACAAGTGGTTGGCAAGGCTTGGGAAGTCAAGATTGGGGCTGCCATTGGTGTGCTTGTGGTGGATAAGCTAGAGGGACTTCAATTTGGGTCCTAAGAGCATCCTAAGGTAGAGGGATTTATTGATTGTGCACCTTGAAGGTTAGTATTCAAAACCCCTCTTTTAGTTAGGGTTTAATAAATTAAATTCCTAAAGTTCAATTCTTGATGGCAAATGAATATTTAGTGCATGCTAAAATGTGTTTTGGTATGTTTTTGGGCATTGGAAATTGATTAAGCATATAACTAATCAAGCATGATAAATATAATCCCTAATCAAGCATGACAAATGTAATCCCATATTGAATTTTAAATTTTAATGTTCTAATGCCCTAATTTCCATGCTTCCTAGCCTTCAAATGGAGCTATGAAACAAGTTTCCTTTCATGATTCCAACTTTGCAACTTGAAGTAGATATTAATGGATACAGCAAATCAGAAACTGTTATAATTGACATTTGTAGCTATGTAGCTTTAGATTAATTGATAGCATATGATGGAGACCCTTGATAAAGGAAATGCACTTTAACTGTTTGATAAATATTTTTTAAAAAAATGAGAAGCACATCAAATGCTAATCATTGGCAGTAAAACCCAAACATAAAGCTTTGAACCCTTTGAAGCTAATTATGGAAGCTCTTAACTCAAACATTTCACACAATGAAGTGCAGCAGATAAGGGGCTATGTAACCTCACCATACTTTTTGAAGCTCCTTTTCGCAAACATCATCACATAGCCTTGGCTTTTCTTCTGGAGGCAAGCCAGCTCCCTTGGCATCAGAGGAATGTACTAGCATGCTTGAAAGTCCAAAAACTAACCCAAGTACATCCCTACGCTTAATTGAACCAATAACATCCTTGAACTGATCTCTTGCACGTGAAGCTCTGACACTGAGCTCAAAGCTTGAGCAGTGCACAGTGAAACCCTGAACTTTATCACAGGGACTGCATGGCGACTCGCAGAACCTGAATCTAGCAACCATAATCAAGCTAATTTGCTAACAATTTCTTGGAGTTTCTGTTTAAGAAATGACGATTGAAGATAAATACATTAATTTGAAAAAAGTGTGTGCCGATTGGCAGGAGCAGAGATGAAGGAGAAGCCGCCATCGTTTTGCTCCGGTTCGTCTTATTCTTGTTTCTTCTGATAAAGAAGTGAAAAGCTTGCTACGTTCACAAATCATAAGTGGATAACGATATCTCGTTGGTTGAGCTGAGTTTTAAGGCCTGTTTGGATGGGGTCCTTGGAGGTTAGGAAAACTACCCTTACTTGTTTAGATGGGCGTAGGCCTGGCCGCTAGTCCGGTCCCCGAAACCAGGGTTTTCGGATCGGTGAAGCGATAGACTGAGACCGGCCGATTCCTGATCATTTGGATTTTTTTTTTCCATCCTAAAAATTGATTCACATTTTTTTTTATTTTTTATTGTTTGGTTTTTTTTTTGACATCAGTTCTCTTGATTTTTTTTTTATTTTTTTTTTTTAAAAAAATTATTAAATTTTTTTTTTTTTTTTTTATTATTGTATTATTTATTAAAAAAATAAGATAACTTTTAATAAATTTATTAATTTATTTAATTTTTTTTTAAAATTTTTTTTTAAATTATTATTAATTAAATTTTATTAATATAATTAAAAAAAAATAATCTTTAAATAAAAAAAAAAAAAAATTTTTTTAAAAAAATTTTTAATGAATTATATATGTAAAATATAATAAAAATTAAATTAAAATATTATTTTTTTTATTTTTTTTTTTTATTTTATTTTTTTTTTAAAAAAATGTTTTTTACGTGAATCATTAAGTTAATAAAATTTCTATAATTAATTACTTTAACCAAAAAATAAATAAAATAAATTATAAATTTATATGAAATCATCATATTTTTTATAATAAAATAATTTTATTTTATATGAAACTAAATAATTATAGAAGATATCTATTTTAAATTAGCTAAAAAATTTTAAAAAAAATTACAAGAAAAATAAAATTTTTGTTTTTAGACTAAAAATATTATTTTTAAATTATAAAAATAAAAAAAAATACATGTATATATAAATATTAAGAAAAAATTATAAGAATGTATTTTATTAAGTATAAAAATTATTATAAAAAAATACAACGAGTAAAAAAGTTATATGAATTTATAAATAAAAAAAATATATCTAATTTTTTAGATTACAAAGAAATTAAAAAAATATATGTAATTGATTTAATTATAAAGTGACTAAAAATTAATTATTTTTTTTGCATAAAAGGGAAAAAATTTTAAAAAATTGAGAATTAAATTTAATTATTTTATAATTGAAATGCTCAAGTAATTTCCTAAGGTTGAAAAAAAAAATTAACTCCCATAATCCTTCTATCCTTAAAAAAAATCTTCATTCATTGCTCTTTATTTATAGCTAATGTGTCTCAATTTGTAAAAGTTATAATTAGCGGTTTCAATAGACTCTTTAAAATTTTAAATTTTAATTCTTATGAACAATCCAGTTTTTGTCCTATATCGGAATTTTTACCTTCAGGGTTTTGTCTTGTTCAGTTGGTCTTTGAGGATTTGTTTTGTTTGAGAATTTTAAGGGTTTGGCGTCTACTAACTGCTATACTTGAAAGTTGGTTGCTTTCTTTTCTGTTGTTAATGATTGTATTGAATTGGGTATTCGATCGTTATTACTTTCTTCTATTTCTTTCTTTCTCTTTTCATATTTGTGGGTACTCATTTGCTATTGGGGTTGAACTCTGCAGTAACCGTGTCGAATATAGTTCTCTTTGAGGATATTTTTGTGGTTGATAAGCTGGATCCAGATGGTAAAAAGTTTCATAAAGGTATGCTTTGTCTAATTCCTCTCAACTCATTTTTCTTTAGTTCTTGAGTTGCCCTTTTCAGTTTCTCCCTCTATCTTTGAGCATCTGTTCCTCTATCTGCACTGAATTGCAATAGATTCGTTCTCCTTGGTTTCTAATATATGCAAATTTGTTTGTGTTCCTGATCAAGTCATATTATGAATTGCCTAACTCATCATGTAGGGGAATTTTTTTATTGAAATTTAGGCATGCAACTTTCACCTCGCCTTTAAGGTTATCATGCCAGTTTTGATTAATAATCCTCATTTTTTGGGTGAATGTCTGTACTTTCATGTCTTCATCCAGTTTCCATTGTATGATAGTTAAAGAATAGCAAGAGCTTGATCCATCGCACTAATTTAGCCAGTGAAAAACTGAAGAAAAAGCACATCTTTCAGTATAAGGAACATCAAACCCTTCAAAGCTAATGTTTCCTTGTGACAATGGTGTACTCAAGCCAGCTTCCTGTTGTGTTGTCAGTATGGTTTTGAATCTCAATTGTTCTTGCAATTGGTACTTGTGTATGACAATCACTTACATTATATTCTCTGCTTCTTATTCTGTATTATTATACTTTCAAGTTTCTTCTGATAGGATATTAATGCACAAGTTCGTCAGAGCTATCTTTTTTACAAGTCTGAGACAATTGGTTCTTAGCATGCACATGGTTAAAGAAATTGTGAGCTTACATGAAAATAATGAGTTCCCAAGTCTTAATGGATATTAATAGATTAAACCCTTGACCCCTGTCACACCAGCTGTAGGAAATTTACGCATATGAATTTATTTTGGTATGATATATTGATACTTCGGTGACCTTTTGACCTTCACAATAGTATTTGATCAATATCACTTTTGACAAAATAGTTTACAATGACTATGACAAAAAGGGATTCATAAAACAATACTTTTATTTGAGAGCTGTATGCATTGTGCCTGTGATTAATCTTTTACTTTTGAGCTAAATTGTTTATTCAGCCATTGCGAATTTACCAGTTATTGTATGTTGTCACGTACATAAGAAGGAAGTATAAGAATAAGTGAATTGATTAATTAGTTGTGATGGTAGTTGAAATTGTTTTAGCTTTCTGTTAGAGGTTGTTGGAGAAATTGTAGCAAGGGTTAGGCAGTTGTTTTTGGAGGGAAAGTGGCAATAAATAGGGCTGTGAGATATTGTAAAGATTCATTCAATTCTCAATGAAATATTATCTTCTTCCTTACAATTCTCCTCTCTCTCTCTCTCTCTCTCTCTCTCTCTTTCTTCTGATTTCTTGTTCTTTTAATTTCAACTCTGAAATAACTGTTGTTAGGGTTTCTACCTAACAATTGTTATCAGAGCCTGAAAACTGGGTAGGTTCATCTGCATTTGGTTCTTTGGAATCGCAAACCATGACTAAATCAGCAGTGGTGGGTCAAGATGCTGTTAAGATGGCACAAATGGAAGAAAGGTTGGATCTGTTGCAAGGGGAATCTCGAGAGACCAGGAAGGAAATGGAAATTTCAAGGTGACTTCAAGAAGTTACAAGAAGGAATCAAGAAAGATGCTGCCGAGAATAAAATTGCAATTGAGACTGCTGTGGGAAGATTGGAACCCCTAATGCTAGGGTTTTTTGGGGAAAAAGGGAAGGAAATCATCAACTCTGATGAAAGGAATTCTAATGGAGTGACAGGTAAGAATTCTTTAACAACTCTAAAGGAAACTCTGAATCTTCATTCTAGAGATCAAGGTAGTTCTGATTTTGTTATGGAATCAGTGGGGTTAGAAAAGATTTTGCCTAAGATTGAATTAGTAACTTTTGATGGGAGTGAGCCAAGGGCTTGGGTTAGGAAGTGTTTCAAGTACTTTGAAGTTTTTAGGGTTCCTAAAGATAAGATTGTGGGAATAGCAAGCTTGTATATGGTAGGAAGAGCTGACTCTTGGTTTCAAAATTGGAATAAGTCTAAAATTAGTGGATCTTGGGAAGAATTTGAGATAGCAGTATGCAATAGATTTGGAGAACAAGGCTTTGAGGATGTAGTTGAGGAGTTTATGAGACTAAGGCAAGAGAGTAGTGTTGGGGAATATCAAGATAGGTTTGAGGATCTTAGGGTGAGAATGGAGAGGTTTTTGCCTGATTTAGGGGAAACTTATTTTTTGTCTGGATTCATCGGAGGATTGAGGGATGAAATTAGGCCAATGGTGAGAATGGTTAGGCTTACAACCCTAGCTCATGCTTTTGAAGCAGCTAGACTACAAGAGCAGTGGATGCTATGTAATAGTAAAGCCTTTTCTCTACCAAGATCTGGGTATAATAGTGCTTATAAGCCTAATTTTGCATCTTCTTCTTCAAACCAATCCTACAAAATTTCTCAACAACTTTCTTATCCACCAAAACCTCCAAATGATAACAACCACAACCAAAAACCTTCTGCAACCACTGCTAAGTCCTCTTTTGCTACCAGTAGTAATTCACTACCTCAACCTTCGTCTAAACCAGGTTTGCTTCCAACTCCAGCAGCAAGTAGACAGTCCAAACCCTGTTACAGATGTGGGGAAAAGTTCTTCCCTGGTCATCAGTGTAAATCTAAGACTGCTATGGCCATTCATTTGGAGGAGCAAGGAGTGGAAAAATTGGAGGAAGAGTATCAAGAAGTGGTAGAAGGTGAGGAAATTGGGGAAGGACAACCAGAAATGACTCTATCAGTCCATACTATGGAAGGCAGTCAAGGTGGAGACACAATTAAGGTGATGGGGAGACATAAGGATAGACAATTAGTTATATTGGTGGATAGTGGGAGCACTAACAGTTTCTTGGATGTAAAAGTGGCCAAAGATTTAAAACTTCCAGTGGTGCAAGCACCTGTGTCAATGGTTATTGTAGCTGATGGAAGGAAATTACTAAGTTCTACAATGTGTCCTTCATTTCAATGGCACACTCAGAACCAATGTTTCTCTTTTCCTATGAGACTTTTGGAGTTGGGTGGATTTGATGTTATATTGGGAGTAGATTGGATGAGAAGTGTGAGTCCAATTTTATTTGATTTCAAGGGACTGCAAATCTCATTTCAAAAGGGGGATACTTTAGTTACTTTGCAAGGGATTAAAGAGGGGATGGAACCTGGTAGCCTTCAAGAATGTAATTCCTTGCAGCAATTGTTGCATAGGAAGGGAAATGATTTTCAGTCTCCATTATTCTGTGTTAATTTGATAGAGCAGGCTGGTGGAATTCATTTTGTTGCTGCTACTACTCTGTTTGCAGCAAACAAAGGTCATATTCACCCTGATATTCAGAAAGTTATTCATAAATACCCTCAAGTTTTTGCTGAACCTACTTCCTTACCCCCTTTTAGAAGTCATAACCAGAATATTCCATTACAACCTGATACTAAACCTATAAATGTGAGACCTTATAGGTATCCCCATTATCAGAAAAAATGTTTATGTAGTTTCACGTATTGAAGCACACAGTCAGAATTGTGACATGTTCATGCACTTAGATGTGAACACAGAAATATATCCAATGGCTGTAGGTGATAAATTCACTATGGTATTGGCACACACTCTAAATTTGGATGGAACACCTGACACTGGGTATTACATTCAGGTAAATCTTGTTTTGTGTGTCAAGTTTTACGAAAGTATTGGTTCTGGAATATCTTCGTAATACATAATTTATTGCCTGTTTGCTTTTGGTTTGTGTACTTCTGTCCCTTTTATGCAGCAGCTGTACACTACAGATTGACTTAAGTTAGTAGATTACTTGGTTGTATTGGATTATTTACCAATTTCCCATGTCCGTCCAGTTAATCAAGCTTTGTATGAGTTAATTGACCATCTCTATCATTAATTATTATTTTTTTAATGTTTCTTTTTGTGATATAATGTTGTGTATTATGTTTTCTGTTTTGCAGGGAGCAAGGAAGATCCTTGCAGACAAATATGAATACATAATGCATGGGAAGCTATACAAGATCTTAGAGGAAGGTTCAGTAAAATCAGTTAATGTTAGTAGTATGCCCTAGAGCATATCATTTAGTATGTATCTTGTACATCTTTTATTAATAAAAGGTATTTTCACTTTTTCGTTTACATAATATATTTATGTGTAATAGAAAAGGTCCATTGATATTTTGTTAGAAATTCTATTCTTAAGTTGTTAAGAATATGAGTGACAGTATTTCTAGCACAAAGTATCATAAATAGGTTCACAATCGAGGATACTTCACAATAAGGACATGACTTATCCAGAAAGATTGTAATCATATTTGTTCCCAAGTTATTTATATGGGATGTAAATAAGATGGAATGGTGAGTCTCATGCCATATAAAAAACATGATAGGCACTTATACATGATAAGTAGGCCGAACCAGTGACACTTATGACAAGCACATGGAGTTTACTCTTGTCAATGAATTGTCATAAATCATATCAGTACATATAATCTTTAGACCTGAGATAGCACAATTATCTTGTATATAGGTGGTTTGAGTTTGATACTGCTTTCATACTTGTACTGTGTATGGGTATATGGGCATGTGTTGGCTCCTACTAGTTATTTATGGAGGTAGGTGTTGATCAAGATAGAATCTGTTCCTCTAAGTAAATAGGGATAAAATCTTATATTCATTTAATTGTTCTTGATGTTTCAAGTTCCTGGCCAGGACAAACAGATTTAATCAGAAAAAGGTTTCTGATGAGAAAAATCTTTTAATAAAGAACTGGAATTAAAAGAGAACATAATATTTATAGCAAATAAAGTTTGACATAAACCATGACTCCAGCTCGAATTGGGATTTTGTAACAGAGAGATTCTAGTGCATGGTAACATATGATTATAGGTTCATTTAAGGTAAACCTTATTACTGATTGAGTGGCCATAGCATTCTATGCTAGGTGTTAACCATGGTCTATGAGGTGCATAAAATGGTTTAGAGAAATCATTTATGGTAAGAAAGAGTTCTAATGATATTAAGAGTTGATATCATATCTCATTGCCAATTAGTGATGAGCCTAGTAAGTCACACACATACATAAGTAATCACCAAATTAAATATGATTTAATTAATTAATTAAAGAGTTTAATTGATTAATTAAATAGGTTTGGTTTGCAATTAGATTGCAAAGTCCCTAGCATAGCTTGAAACCAAATCTAGGTTATTGGATATATAGTATAAGTTAAATTTATATTTAAAGTGTTTAAATATGAATTTAATTAATGAGAAATTAATTAATAGAGATTAATTAATTTATTTATATTAGATATAATTTGATTAGAAGAAGAGAAATAATTATTTTGGGTTGAGAACTCAAAATTAAGACACAATGGCATTTTGGTCATTCACAGGGTGACGTGTGGCACCATGAGATGGTGACACATAGCACTATACATAAGCTTGTCATATGTCTTTTAATCATGTAAGACGATTAAAATCAAGATTAAATATAGGTTTGACACTTGGCACAATGTGATTGGGTCAATTAAACCTAGAGCTAATTAAAAGGTGACATGTGGCAAAGGTTTTAAGTGGTGACCTAGCTATATAAGTGTAAGGATGAAAGAACAAACAAACAAGCTGATGTATTCTCAAAGGTGCCGCCACCCCTTGGCTGCCTCTCCCTCTCTTTTTCTTCATCTCTCATCAATTCAAAGAGATTAGCAAACAATCTCTTGAATTAAAAATACTAGAAATCGTTTCTAGTGTCCAGTTTACATTTGTAAACTCTCAAAAGGCAAAACTTGATTTTCTAATTCATAGAAAAAGCTTTAGAACATCTGGTGTGAACAAGCTAGAGGGACAACATCTGGTGTCCTAAAGACGCATCCCAAAGGTGCTAAACACGCTGCAGTGCATCAAGAGGTTAGTGCACTTGTTTTTTTATCTAATCTAGGGTTTTTAAAATTAATCTGATTAATTCTAAAATCTTAAATGGCAAATATAGATCTAAAAATATATTAAAAGAGTTTTAATATATTGTTTATCATTGAAATCAAATAGATAAAAATGAATCTCGCATGATGCATGTGACCCTAGATGAAAAATTTTGAATTTCAATGATCTAAATTTGTGTTTTTCGTGCTTCCGCTCCTTCAGTTAAAGCGTATGTTTTTAAACTTTGAAATATATATATATATATATATTGTAAAAACATCCACTTTTTGTATCTAGATTTGTACTTTTTTGTCGGTTCATTTGACTATGCGGCATATGCCACCAATGCATATTGCTGTTCTTATTAAGATTAGTCTTCTATTAGAGGTGTATTTCTCAAAGACTTAAGTGGGTATGATTGCTTCTGCTTTTGGCTTCAGGGAGATATATGTTTCAGATGGTGGGCTTCTAATGATGCTGAAAGGAGATCCTTCTCATCTCTCTCAATTTGAGCTTGATCAGCGGCTATTTCTTCTTACAAGGAAGTTGTGAAGCCCTTATCGTTCTAGTTTGCCTCTCTAGCTTTTGTTCTTGATGCCATATTACAAGGACAGATTGTTGCCTTGATAGAGATTATGTCACTTGCCTTCAGTGTCTAAACCGCATTTGCACATGGCAAACTTGAACAATTTGGTGTATTTCTATCTTATGCAGCTAACCAAGCAAAAGAATTGATGATTTTCTTTGACAGTAACTGGGGTTTTCTTTTAACTGTAGACCTTTTAAAATTTATGGTGAATACTGCCCTTGGTATTTTTCTTTATATAATCTTTTCTTTTTTTGGAGAGGTAATAGACAAGAAAAGTATCGTTGAATTTTTTCAGAAGATAATTGCTCATGTCTGTCCTCCCAGAGGCGTTGAATTGGAAGACAACAAGACATCAGCTTATCATAAAAATAAAAAAATAAAAATTAAAAAAAGAGAGAGAGAAAGAAAGAGTATGTGCTCGTGGGAAGTACAATTTAATTAAATTTAATGAAAATTAAGTTTATGAAATTCAATTCAAGATTCTGATAAAAAAAAAAAATCAATTCGAGATTTTTTTTTTTTTCCTTGAATCATCTGGGTTCTTACCAAATTGTGGCCCTCAAACCAGCCTGGGTTCCATTGCTAAATTGGGCAAAGGAAGTTGATCGATTGGGAGGGAAATGCCAACTCAAAATCATCAATTCCATTTAGATGGGGAGTCGTTTTTCTCTGCCAATTTCCCTTCCAAATTGCTTCCATTAAAGTTTGGTTGGGTTGGAGAGCTGGTGACCTTACAACTCAGGGAATAAGCTACGCACCCTTTGATTTGAGCATTTATTATGGCTACGGCGCAAGGAACGAAACTCAGACCCTACTCTTTCAACCGCCCACTTCTCTGGAAACCTCCATCTACTACTGTTACTGCTACTGCTATTACTACTACTACCACCACGGCAGCCGCTGGAGTAACCCATAGTCGTCTCTCTGTGTCGTGGCTTATGCGGCTTGTTCATTCCAATGCCTCGCAGCCACAGCCACTGCCACAACGACCTCCGGTGTTACTTGGAGTTAGATATATGCAACAGCAACAGCCAGAGTCCTTTCAAAGATTATTCTGCTCCGAGGCCACCGACGACAAGGAGAAGATTAGGAAGAAAGCGATAAACACCAAAGTAAACTTTTCTCTCTCCGATTCTGATTCGGATTCTGACGATAATGAGAACAAGTCCAGTGTCGAAGCTAAGAAAGAAATTGAAAAGAGCAAACTTCCTCCGCCTTACGATCCCTTTAATAAGAAGCCCGTCATCGAGGAGCCCGATGACCCCAAAGACCTTCAATTCATCTTCCATAAGATGCGGTCCGAGGGCCTCATCAATAATGCCGTGAAGATGTTCGACGCTTTGTCCAAAGATGGCCTAACACATGAGGCCTTGGAGCTTTTCTCTCAGATCAAGGACAAGGGACATATGCCTGACGTGGTAGCCCACACTGCCGTCGTTGAGGCTTATGCCAATGCCGGTCAGTCCAAGGAGGCTCTAAAGGTCTTCCTGCGCATGCTGGCCTGCGGAGTTGCTCCTAATGCATATACTTACACCCTCCTCATTAAGGCACTTGCTGCTGATGGGAAACTGGCGGATGCCAATAAATATATCTTGGAAATGATGAGCAAGGGAATGCGTCCCAATCCTGCTACATACACTGCAGTGTTTGAGGCATATGCAAAGGAGCAGAAGGAGGACCAGGCCAGAGAGTTTCTGCAGCAGATGAAGCAGAAGGGATTTGTGCCTGATGAGAAGGCTGTCCGGGAGGTTCTGGACAAGAGGGGTCAGGTATTTAGAACTGTCATCAACATTCTGTTCCACAAGTAGTTGTTCTGGTAATTTTATTCTAGGCATCAAAGTTTTGGATTTTGACAATGGACTAGTTTAATTGTAACGATTACAATTTTTTTTTTTTTTTGGGTGTTTGATATTTGGGTTTTTCGTTACCATGTCCTTGTCTTGTGTAGAGTTCATCTTTTTAGCTTTTCAATGGCTATGCTTTTTGGTCCTTCTCATGGATGCTTCTTTTCTATGATTGTTTGAAGTTTTCTGGATCAATTTCAACAAACAAGATTGCATATATATCACAGACCAACCAGTAGTAGTATGAATCAACTACACCAGATATCTAAGATGCCAATGGTTGAGAAACAAACATTGCAGGGTGTTCTCACCACATAACATCGCATCGCATAAACATGTAGCCTTAAGAAAAGGGTCTCCCTGTAGCCAAGGCTACTATTTTAAAGCATGCTTTGTATACTTCTCATATTTTGTTAATGGCAGCTTCAAACAATTTAAACTTGAATTATAGAGTATGCCTTTATTGCCATTCTTGTACCATTAAATGACCCACAATCATTGGAAAACAAAATTGACAACATACGGTGCATGGAAAAATACTTCAACACCCAGAACTCAGTAAGATTATTCATAATAGGAGTGCCAGTCAGCAATCGCCGTTTTGGCACGAGGAAGCACTCTTTGAGAATGTTATGCAGAACCTGTTAAGGTTTTAGCTTCAACAACTAAAGAATAAAATAAAATTGTCAGTAATAATAGATGTACTAAGATCTAGTTTAACTAGTTCTTCTCTGACACCTCTTCATTTTACTTGTTCTTCCGCCTTTCTGAAATTCCCTTCCTCCTCTCTTTAGTCCCTTTTATTTTTCTTCTCCATCCCCCTTTGTAATTTTTCTCTCCTCTTAACCAATTCTAAGTTTCTCAGCCTCGATACCTTGTCTCAGCCTATCCTTCAACAGAGCGCTTTTCGATATAACATTATATAGGAGTGTACATATATCAGTTTGGACGAGTTCGATGTATTTTGTTAAACCAAATCAAAAAAGTTAATTTTGATAATATTCAAATTGAGATCAATAAATTAAATTATAAAATTATATATGTTTGATTTTTACAATAAGTGAGTTGAGTTCGGCTTGAACAGTTTTTACTTGTTTTAATACTTTTTTTTTGTTTTTATAATTCAACTCTTGTTAAACTTTTTCTGTATGCATATTATCATGCATTAATTAAAAAATAAAATATTAATTTAACATGTATTATTCAATAAAAATAAAAAATAAAATAAAATTATTTACGTATTTCTCATATATATATATATATATATATATATATATGGTCAAGGTTTGATTTTTATTATGTCAACTTGAAACACAAACCGAAAATTCAATTTATAATTATTTTTAAATCATAATTAATATTTAAATATATAAAATCACTAATTTTAATTTGAATTTATTCAGGTTAATCGATTTATCGGTTTCTTTGTACACTCCTGACAGTATATCATATATTCATGCACAATGATAACTCAAAAAAATCATACTATCTAAACTCGAATTCGATTACTATTTTTATTATTCAAATCTAATTAAAATTTATTCTAAGTTGCCTAACATTTAACTTTATATATTTTAATTAATAACCTATATTTATTACTAATTTATATTTTAAAAATTTAATAAATCTATAAAATATTTAAATTTTATTTATTTAAATATAATATATAAATAAATATTTTTATAAAAATATATATAATATATTTAATTAATTACTTATATAAACAAAATTTGGATAGCTAATATTTAACATATAAAACCCAAATCTAAACCAAACTCAGTAGTCATTATTTCTCAAACACACATTTTAAATACAATTATATAATAACTGAATCCATCTTAATAGTCTTCGAGTATTCAAAAATATCCGAAGCATTCATACACCCACAACAACATATAAAGTCTTTTTTTAAGCCAAAATTTAAAAATAAAATCAATTTTTTCACGGATTTATCAATCCCATCTCCTAATTTTAAGATTGATTTTAATTATAACAATTTAATTGAAATTAATACCAAATGATAACAAATTAAAAAAATAATAATAACTTTTTAATTTCACAAATATATTACGATAATGTAAAATTTGTGCCGCAAGAAATTATATGAACTTCATGAATCATTTTAGTATACTTGGAACATGCATGCTTTAATGATTTACGAACTTCTAATAGTTGAATAAAATGGCTAAGAGCAAGCAATGGTATAATTTAACTGAACATGGAGATATCTCACACATGTAATGATACGTAACATATAGATACAACTCTAACCTAGTTCCATGAGTCGACTACAAATGTCAAGGACCTCAGAAACACAGTTACATCCCAAGCTTCAAGATGATCGTCGATAATAATACCTGCAAAATATAAGATGAATTAAATTGCTTTGCATGTATGGGTAGAGTAAAGAAAGTAGTTTTTCTTTGAATAAAAGAAGACATACACATAGATCTTTATGCTATAAATAGAAGCATATTTTCGTAGAAGACGTTCCACTGTGTACCACTGTGATCGATCTGATTCATCTTGATACCCAATTCGAGGCATGTGAATTGAAGCTTCATGGAAAGATCCAATGGAGATACATTAGTTTAATGGAATCAAATGCAGATATAATTTTAGATATGCAAACCGAGGCAAAATAATTCTCAGTTGACAGCACTCAGTGGCTGTGGCTGTCACTGAACATCAGCAATGTGAGAATTCTGTATCATGTTCAATATAATAGAATGATAATTAGACAAGAATTTATTAAATAACATGCAAAATACTTGATGTTCAAGGTTAATCCAAACATCTGTAGAAAACATATGCCAATGAAAAACCAAACTAAGATCGCATATCTTGTTGCTTAATACTTGCTGCTAAGCTTCATCCTACTGCTTGTCCAAGACTTCAGTACTTCAGTAACTTATAACCAGCTAGATAAACTTTCATGTTTTAGTTTGCTGGATTAAGTAGACAATAACAGCCAATGCAAGAAATTTGCTTCCACCTTGAAGTGTTGTATAAAAGAAAAAAGCAGTGACACTAACCACCTACAGTTGTATCTTTGCTATTGGGATGGACAATCAGTAAGACATCAAAATCCAACTAAATGAAACTTGTGGGAACTTATACCAGAATTCTGAGCCGCAGCAAATGAAACCTTATTTAGGCAACGCTCCAAGTCAAGAATTGAGATATTGCTGCGGGGCACTTTACGCCTAGGATTATATGATTGCACAACAGCCAAAGCCACCCACTGAGGAGAATCATCTTCCAAGCACTGTCTGTCAGTGTCCCCTGCGTAGCAGTGAATTAGCTAAGAGACTGATAAAAAAATTAAAAAAATAAAATAGAAAAAATAAAAAAAGCAATAAGAAAATATGTAGCTTGATATAAAACATAGAAGTTAAAAGAAACCATAACTATCAGAACGGTGCAAAATTGTAACAATAACTTACTATATCAGTTTGTTCTGCAAATCATACATATAATTTTGAAGCTGACAGGATTTTTTTTTTTTAATTTTTTGCCAAATCATCTAATTTAGTGATTTGAGTAAGAGTAATTGATTTCAAATTGACTGACAAATTAATATATTACTGGTACATTATGATAAGTATAAATTTGGTTCAATAAATTCTTTTCTAAATGCAATAATACATTGGTTATAGATATAGTCAAAGACCAAAACACGCATGCACATGTCCGTCAATCAATTCATACAAGTACCAACTAAGAAAGAAGAAAATTTAACCTAATAAAAAATCAAATACAATCTAATTGACATCTTAAATAATAGATCAAAAAATAAAGCCATGCAAAGTTCACGCCAATGTTTGGTTTAAACAAATTTCTGGAAAGGAGACAAATTACTAAGAATAGTATCCTTAATATTTTGCTCCTGACCATCATTAAAGCATTAATCAGAATCAGCAATATATAGCCATGAATTCAAAATCAGTCATCAAGATCACAAACAGCACCGTAAATCCATTTGGAATAATAAAATTTTCAATAGCTGATAAATGAGAATGAAAACATCATGTACGTGCTGTAGTTATTCATCTAATTCTTCCAGACAGATTATAATTGCATGTCAGTGAACAGAATAAAAAATCGTTGTATTACTATCATTTTGTTTATTGTGCATCCCTATATGCCTCTCTGCATTGAATGGATGTGCATGGCAGAATAATTGCATATCGAAAAGCAGTATAGGTAACAAAAGAGCAGTGTGAAAAGAAAGAATGCAAAAGCTCACCATTAATTCTTATAAGATGGAGATCACCAAGATGAAGGTCCCCAAATTCAGATGCCCGTTGATATGCATCAGGGATACTTGAAGACAGCTTGGCCAGCGCATCAAACATTCCTCCATGGCCCCAATTTCCAGAGTTATCTACACAACTGCCAAATTAACATCCGAGTCAAACCTAAGAGTAATACAAATTACTACTTGACAAAATTCAATCATTTAAGAATAGTGTATTTTGTTTTCCATAGAATGGAATGTACGAACTCGTCTTAAAAGTTAGCAAAATAGAAATAAACTTGTCCTCGGCAACATGATAATATATCAAGGGTAGATTCTATCATACTGAAAACTAACTCAACTCAACTCAACTAAGCCTTTATCCCAAAAATTTGGGGTCGGCTATATGGATTCGCTTTCTCCACTCTGAACGATTTTGGGTTAAATATTGTCTAACTGAGCCCTCCGTATGTCTCGCTTCACATGACCAAACCCCCCTCTCCTCTCTCCTCTTCTCTTTTTATCTTCAATTGGCACCCTTTTCTCTTTCTCTCTCATCTCGGACCATAAAACTCCCAAGACACGTCTCCACTTCAGCCATCCTAATTAATCCTATACTACAATCCTCCCTCCCCCATCCCCATACTACTTGAAGAGCTAGATCTTCCCTATCACCAGTTTGCCTTTCACTTTTGCAAAATGCATGTTGTTGTTCTCTTTCTTAACTTAAAACCCTTTGACTCTCTACTACTTCTTCTAAGTTCTTCTCTCTCTCTATCTTCTCTCTGTCTCATCTTCTCATCACAATATCATATCAATCAAATCATATCAACCAATAATACTCTCTTATATATGTTTATGTTCATCATGTAAAAAGTAAGAGCTTTATGATGATCCTTGGTGTAATCCAATTGAGATCGAAAAATCTCTTGTGTCCCCCTCCCACTGCGCAGTAGTAGTAGTTGCTCCTTCATACATATCTTTTCTAATACTTGTATGTACCTAATAACTTTTGTTCTTCTATCATACTGAAAACTAATTGACATTAAATAATGCAAGTGGATTCTATTGCATGGATGTCCATGGACAAAATAATCCTATCTACTGTGTGATATCATAACTGCTTTTGGGCAGCAATTACAGTACTATGCTTTTTAACTGAATATATTTTAACATTAATGTAGTTAAAAATAATGTCTGGAAAAGATGACCGGTTTGCATAACAAAACCTAACTTCTAGTGATGGTGATAGGAAATTGATGCTTGAAACTGCCAAAATTTCAGAATCACATTCAAAGAAGGATATAACAGAACAGTCACCATCAGTTCTTAAGCATATAAAATTAGAAGCACCTTAATTATAAGGAATTACCTGAATATTATAGTGGGCTCAGATGGGCAAACTTTTGCTGGATCTGTACAATCTCCGACAACAAAATGAAGAGAACCTGAATCTGACAATACATCACCATCCAAAGCTGGGCCAGGATCTTTAACAGACAATGAATGGTATCCAAGGGATTCCCACTTAGACAACTTTTTCTCCTCAGCTTTCTTCCTTGCAGCCTCAAGTTTAAGATGCTTATCCTCGGGCAAGTTCCTTCTATGTCCCAAATCCAAGACTGGGTTGCCACTTGATTGTGATGCTTCCTCAAATTTTCTAACCCATGATTGATACGAGGCCTCATCAAGACCGTGATCATAATTAGCAAAAGCAGAATTTCCCCCAATGACAGCATCAATTTGATCAATTCGATTAACCACATATTTCCTATCTATCTCTCCTAATCTCTGATCATCACGCATTGCAATTACTTTCGCTGTCATAGCATTCAATTCTGGCATGTTCAGTTCATCTGACTTTCCAGTACTGATCTCAGAAGGATCAAACATATGTAACCCAAATATGATAGATTTCAAATCCATGGTTTCAACTCCTGCTGTTTCTTTTCCTTTCTGTTGCACAATATCATCTCCTACAACATTATGACTAAGCTGCAATTTCCTCTCTGCTCTCCGCATAACAACCTACATCCACAAATTTGAAGAATTAAACAGTAACATAAAAGCCATCAATCAAATATTAATCAGTAATATACAAAATCTTACCTCTTCTACAGTACACATTGTAACCAAGTTTATGGACAATACATGATTTATTTGACCAATCCGGTGAGCCCGCTGCAAAGCCTGCTTGTCAACCTGGGGATTCCAATCTTGCTCGTAGAATATAACCTGTACATTATATTTGTAAAATGTCAAAAAATATGTGGCATGTCTTATAAAAATCCATGCTACTTCTCAAGGAATTAAGCATCTACGCGGACAAAATTAAACTGCCTCAAAGTTCTTTTACGCGGATATACTTCCACCCTGGCAACGTCATCACAACTCACAAGTCATTTTAAATTCAAGTTGCTACGACATGATTTATGCTCTTTCCAGAAGTCACATTAAGTCGAAGCAACGATTACCAAGTCATAAAATTCAAAAGAGAGAAAGAGAGGGAGAGAAGGGCCCCATGCAAAATGAATTAATGAGGAATTCTCTTTAAATGCTTTGGAAAGGCCTGCATGTGACTATATGGACAGCTAATATATCCAGAAGCCAGACCAAACTAAAATTAGGATCATAGCAATAAAAATTCAGCACAGCCACACTCTTTATCGGGTAAAAATTCTAGTCAGGAAGAGATTTTTTTTGTGATTCAATATAATTTCTTGTGAGGATAAGATGCATAAATCTCAGCTAATGCATCACCTAGAACCCAAAAATAAATCCCTATCCATGATTATACATCATCTCTAATTCTCTATATTCTTAGTCTCAAACATCACAATATCAAACAAAACTAAAACATATTCGTCGCACTGCAGTTAGAACAATTTTTAAGATATATTAGATAAAACCATTTCTATTTCAGAATGACTAACACATTAAAGAGTTCATGCACCAAAGGTCAAGTCTCACAAACATTTAGATAGAACCCACCGTATCAGCAGCCACAAGATTTAAGCCAACTCCCCCAGCTCTTGTAGATATCATAAAAACAAAGGCAGTATTCTTGTCAAATTCAGAATTCAACTTCCCTAATTGCCCACTAAAACTTCTTATGGCAGCAAAACGTTCCTCAGCTCGAACTGAACCATCAAGACGCTCATAGGAATACTTCCGTAACTCCAAAAAATCCTAAATTACAATAACATTTCATAATTAACAACTTTTTTAGGGAAAAAAGAACACCAATATAAGTTCAAGGAATTACTGAAACTCTAAGCATAAGATACCTGTAAAATGTCAAGTGTATGAGTCATCTGAGCAAAGAGAAGGACACGATGTCCAGAATCATGAAGCTTTTGAAGCAGCTGATCCAAAATTAAAAGCTTTCCACTAGCCTGAAGGTGAAGTTAAAGAGGGTAACAAAAGGAACAAGACAAAGGAATTTACTTGGGAGGAATGCATGAAAGCATAATAGGGACATTTAAACTAGTGGAATCAGAGAAGCAGCAGAGTTTTACCTCATTCCAACTTTAAATTATATGTCTATTTCTCACTTTTTCTTTTGTGGAGTTATGGGACATGAAACTAGGTTCACAACCTGTACCTATTATTATTCCCCATACCACATAAACAACAGACAACAAGGATACCTGAACTAGGTGTTCACCCTCTTCAAAAGGCTCAGGCTCAATACCAGGAAATAGGTAAGGATGGCTACATGCTTTTCGTAGTTGTATTACCTGACACGAGGCAGAATTAATTGGTGAAATCAAAAGGCTTCATGTCAGGAAAAAAACCATCATACTCAGGAAAAGAAGCAATTTGCTAAAATATCATGATCAAGGCCATAAATTTAGAAGTTAGATTACAATATTCTGAAGAGATTGATTATTAGAAGCTGCAGATGACAATGCCAGTAGTTTTGGAAGTTCCTTTCTCAATATTGATGCGTAAACCCTCTTTTGCAGGCTGACAAGTGGAGCCATCCTATGAAGGTCAAGGAAAACAGTAATTTAAATTAGCCATCCTAGACCATGTTTCCTGTGTAAATTAACACACACACAAGTTTGAGACTCAAGCAACTCACACGGTAATCTCGGTAAGGGGTGGCAGCACAAGGTTTCCACACTCTATAAGCTTAGATTTTGTTCTTCGAAGCATGAAGGCTGTCATTATGCATTTTAAATTCTTCAACTGCCTCTTGACCTCAGCTGCATCAAGATCTGTTGAATAATAACAGGAGAAACAGTTTTTAAGTATTAAAAACCTCATCATTTATTGCAATAAAAGGAAGCATACAACCTCAGATTCACAGCCAGAAGCAGACATACTGAAGTTAAATGCAAAAGTAATAGCTCTTAAAACATAAAGGAAACAAGAGAGACCAGGAAGTGTCAGCATGAATAGCCATATTATTAGAAATAAAAGAAATACCATCTAAGGTTGCAAAGCTCTTAAACCATAAAGGAAACAAGAGAGACCAGGAAGTGTCAGCATGAATAGCCATATTATTAGAAATAAAAGAAATACCATCTAAGGTTGCAAAGCTTTTCTATTCTAGTATCAACTCCGTACAATAGCACTCCATTCCTATTAATGTAATTCTTACATATTTGATATCGGTGAACAAAAAACTAACAAATGAAACTTTCCTAAAACCAAGCATTTATATCAGAAAGCAACAAAAGATATAAAGAATGGCACAAACAAAAACATAATCAAGTACCAACCACCAAAACCAGCCTTGTAACATTATTTCAAAACTCAAATCGCTCAAGTGGTTGCACTGTTAAAAACAATTAACATTTGCATGGACTATTGGAAAGTAAGTTCAATTCAATAAAATTTGATCATTGAATTCATCTATGAGACCATATGGCCAGCAAGAAAATCTCTCAAATCCATGACCTGCCTTCTTTCTTTTTATATGAAGTCATTGAAAAAGAATTCATTACACTTCACAGGGGAATTACAACTCACTGTCACTGAGATCCCTAAAACCAAATGAGTCTGGAAACGAATGCAAAAATCAGGGACAAAAAATACAAGTCAAATTATAAGAATACAGAGCACGATTTAGGAGAAGCCAGTTCTTATACTACTTAACTCAAATCAGATAAGAGGATAACCTGATGTAGGATCTCCAGCTTCTTTGAATGTGGAAAGGAACTGCTCATGTGTCCCAAACACTGAAGGCATGCAAAAATGCATCAAAGCCCAGAGTTCAGTGAGATTATTCTGTATAGGAGTGCCAGTCATCAATAGGCGTCTTGGCATGAGGAAGCACTCTTTGAGAATGTTATATAGCACCTGTTAAGTTTAGCTCCAATGAGTTGACAAAAAAATACTAACAATAGACATGTACCAAGATCTAGTTATGCTAGGCTCAGCACACACAAATTACTCAACTAATTAAAAAGCACTGACCAAGACAATTAAATATTTCTAACATTTCAATCATACAATAACAAGAAAACAGCATTATGATTTCTGTCATGGTCCCTTCTATGATCATTTTTTTAAAACAAAAAAAAAAGGTTTTTTTAATTATCATACTTTTTTTTTTCACAAATACATCATTCGATTTCTGATAAAAAGGTGCACAATGATCCAAATTTAGAAACTCCAATCAAATTTTCAGAATTCAGAGACTTCACAGTTTGCACAGTGCAAAACAGGATGAATACGTAATTAGACATACACTGGAAGGATTTTTAAGTCTCTGAGCTTCATCGATTATTGCATAATGCCAAGGAATTTGAGAAAGAAAATCTTGATCCATCAATGCTACGTCATAGGTTGTCAAGAGCACATCAAAAGGCAACAAGGAACCCTATAAACAGCATTAAACTGTTAACACATGCATTTTAGATTGTAGAGAAAAGACTAAACTTCAAATTAAAACAGAGAAAAAGGGGAAAAAAATCCATGAAACTGAATCCATAAGACTTTACATAGTGATTATACTCTATAAAGATGCATTGCAAGATTCCAAAACTCACATCAGTTGATGAGGGATGCTCCTTTACATGTTCATACAATGTCTTGCGTAGACTACGCCGGTGTTCTTTGTCACCTACATACCTGAGGACCTTTAGTTTTGGAGTGAATTTGGCCATCTCTGAAACCCAACCATCTGTAACACTTAGAGGACACAATACCACTGCAAAAAAAATATAAACCGAATAAGAACAAGAAAAGAAAACGAGAAAAATTTGTGAATGCAGGTCAGCTTCCGTAACTCACAAAATGGTCCAGGTGACATCTGATGAATTTTCAAGTAACTTAAAAAGGAGATAGCTTGCAGTGTTTTCCCCAATCCCATCTGCCATTGAGTAACTCAGATTCAAACCATAATGAAAACAACATCATAGCAATTACTGTACCATAATCAAAACAATCTCATAGCAATTACTGTAAGGATTAACAAAGCATAGGCTACTTAAACTCTACTTAATTAGTTTTCAAAAAAAATAATAACTCTACTTAATTACAGTAATCATTAACATTATTCTTTAATCTTACAAGAATTTAAGAGAATTTCAGGTTCAGGTCCCCTAATTCAAAGAAAGGAATAAGATAAGTACCTCATCTCCTGCTCAAAAAAAATAAATCCGTTAGTTTTCCCTTATGTTTCCTAGGGATGATAATTGAAAAGACAAAAGAAAACTACCGAGAATAACATTGACGCCGAGAAGATATCGCCGTATAAGCCATGAGACACCTTCCACTTGATGAGGTTTCAGCGTCGCTGTAACTCCAATTTCTGTAGCGTTTATGGGGGCGTCGTGGGCGCGTGCGTCGGCGTCGACTATAAGAGTAGCTGCTGCAATGAGGCGCTGCTCGTAATTCATACTTTTTCTGTACGGTTGATCGGTTGTTGGCGGTTTGGAAATTGAAGAGCAGTTGGGAGGGAACGCGAGGGAGGAAGGGTTTGGATTTTTAAATGAAAATAAGGAAAAGAAATATGATTTTTTTTTAAATAAAATTGAGTATTTGCTATTTCATTTCTGAAATTCATCATTATTCATCCTTTAATTTTAAAGAATAAATTATAATATTTTTTAAACAGTACACATTAATTTTTCTATTCATAAGCAACAGATTAGTAAAGAAAAAAATATGAATAAGAGGAAAGGAAGGAGGGAAAAAAAATAGAAATCTCAATGTGTTTGGAAGAGGTTAAAAATTAAATATTAAAGTTTTATTTATTTCATAAAAATTAATTTGTATATGAAAAAATATTTTTTATTAAAATATTTTATATTATTTAATTATAATATTAAATTAATAATTTACATTTATTTTATATATGTGTATGCATAAATATTTTTATATTTTAATATAATTATTAAAATTTTAAAAATAAAAATAAATTTTTCTTTGTGAAAAAGAAAGTTATTTTTTTCTTAAAAATATTTAATTTTTTATTTGATTAAAAAAATATTTTTTATTAATTAATTTTATTGACTATTAAATGCTTAAAAATTTTAAAAAATATTTTTCACAAAAATATTTTTTATTAAATAAATGGACTCTAAATATTACTTTTTAAAAATATAATAGAGTGAAAAAGATATTATAATATCCAAACAATATTAACTATAGACTAAAAATTATAAAAATAATAATTATTTTTTTATTAATTTTATATAAATATTCCTAAAAGGAATTTTTAAAATTGAATTTTAATTTAAATTGTTTTTATAAAAATTGAGATGCCATTGGAAATGAAATTCAAATGGCTTATTTTTATGCATTACAATTTTAAAAAATCTAAAGAACTTGTTATTTTTTAAAATCTATTTATTTATATATACTTTTACTGTGTTGCTGCCATGTTTATTTATATATACATATATAGAGAGTTAAGGAATCAAAACTTTTGAAAAAAATATATAATCAATTAGGAAGCTCAGCTCACCCTCCACATACTCAAATGTCATAAAAATAAATGGGAGCTCAGCTTACTCATCCAATCCATCAATCATGCATATAATAATAAGTTTACAGGTCTAACATGATAATTATATTACAGACTCAAATCAAATAAATATTTCTAACACATGCGAAAATTCTAGGAGTTAATAGAATTACACAAACATTAATACACAACTTGCGAAGGAGAAAAGCAGGTTAACCACAACAAAAATCCTCCTGTAGCCTGAAAAATAATGAACAGGAGTGAGCGTTCGACTCAGAGAGTAAAATATCAATTTTAACCATAATCTCTATAACTATCTAAAGCTAATGCACCCTGTTGGGTGAAATGCTGTTGGGTGAAATGCAATATCAGCAATATTTTCACATCATAACAGCAAAAAGGTAATTTGGAGCACTCACACACCCAGTAATGTCAAATCATAAAATATATGGGAGCTGATCCCCTATACAGCTCTCTTTAATCCAACCTGTGCCAGCGAAGAACTCAAGCCGGACTTTCGCTTAATAAACCAAATCGGGGTCCCAGCAAAGAACTCAAGCCATGTCTACCTCAAAGGACCAGGTCCCAACGAAGTTCTCAAGCCGTGTCTACCCGTCCTGTCCATATCCAACACTATATCACACGCACGCCAACGCACGCACACTGCTCCAAATTACTACAAACACATCTATGGCACTTTAACAATTGTGAATGCAACATAAATTGTGCCTAGAGTTTAACTACATAGACATATACATATAAGTGATGCATGGGCATGCTTGAACATATAATAATATCGAAATTACAATTAAAATTAATATTTTACTCACAGACTTGACAGTAGTCACTGTGGCGGCTGGGCGGAGGAAGAAGGCTGTCCCGGCTCACCTGACAATTTTATTACAATTATTTAATATAATTGACTCAATACAAACCAAGAAAAGACCAAATACGTCCTAAGTCGTGTCGAAAATCCGGCAGAGTCTCCCCTATACCTAGGACCTATCCAACTTGCAAATGGGTTTAAAACACACTTCTATATCTACCAACCATACACCCACAACTCAATCATATCACACAGCCCCTCCTGGGCCCACCCAAACAGTCATCAATCATAATATGTAAAATTGCAGTTTAGTTCTTATAATTGATCCTTTTTGCAAAAACTACCCAAATAAACTCTAAAAATTCTAAAACTTTGCCCCGCGGTCCTTAGCAATATTACTAGGCTATTGCAAAAAGAATCATAATTTTCTGAGCTACCACGAATATTTTATGGATTTTTAATCCCATTTAAGCATTAGAAAATTACGAAAAAGCAAGGTTTGAGTTTACCTATGCCGATTCCGACTCCAGGGACGTGCTCAGGACATTTGACAATGGTGGTGTAGCCAAAATCTCGATCCAATTCGGAGAATTTTTCGGTAGCCGGTCTGTCTAGTTAGAAATTCACAGACCCGGATAACTGTCGGATTGCCTCGAATTGAAGATACCTACATGAATCCCACAATACAGGGGTTAGTATATAATTTTTACAGAATTTTCTAAGCTCATTTAATGCTCAAAAAAACACTACAAAATTTCGTGGGACCTACCGAAAAATGAGGTCGAAAAATTTTGAAATTTATATTGCCGCGAAGCTCTCGACGAGTGGAGCGCTCTAGTACTCTCGATTTTCTAAAAACCGCTCAATAGATTTTGGTATTCTTGGTGTGTATGGAAAGCTCTCAAGGTGTAGATGGTGTTTGACACAAAACCCGGCTCAATCGGTGGCTGGATCTGCAGGATTTCGGTCGGGAAGGTGAAGCGTCGCGCGCGCACAGGGGAGACGTTTGCGCACATTTTCCGACCACCTGGGACGACGGCTGGCCATGGGGAGGCATCGGGGCGGCTCACCGGCAAGGTGGGGAGGCTGGGGAGGCAGCGACGTGGCCTGGGGGTGAGGGAGGAGAGAGAAAACGGGAGAGAGAGAGAGAAGAGAAGAGGAAACGCGCGCAGGAAGAAAAAGAAGAAGAAGAAGGAGCTGACCCGATTCGATTGGTCCGATCGGGTCCTATTCGATTCCACCAATTCAATTCAGGATACCAGAAATTGAATTTTTACTCTGCCTTGGGACCAAAAACGAGGCTCAAAAATTCCAAAAAAATTCTAAAAAACTCAGAAAAATTTGTAGACTCCAAATATATTTTTAGTTTTGCCATGTAGTCTTTAAATTAATTTTTAAAAATCATCAAAGTTTTATATTTTCGAAAAATCGAACCTTTATTTCTAAAATCAGAAAAATCTCAAATAATTTCCCAAAATTTAACTAAAATAAAATATCAATATTTACCCAAAAATAATAAATTTAAAAATTAGGGGTGTTACATTCTTCCCCCCTTACAGAAAATTCGTCCTCGAATTTTACACAAGGCAGAATAAAGTACAGAATTATACATTGAATAGATAAGGGTACTTGCTACGCATGTCCCGCTCTGACTCCCAAGTGCACTCTTCCACTGACTGGCTCCTCCACAAAACCTTAATCATAGGAATCTGTTTTGATCTTAACTGCCTCACTTAGTCCACTATGGCTACAAGTTGCTCCTTAAACGTCAAGTTTTCTTTCAGCTCTACTACATCCGGCTGCAACACATGAGAAGGATCAGGAATGTATTTCCTAAGCATGGAGATGTGGAATACAGGATGAACGTGAGAAAGGTTGGGTGGTAGCTCCAACTGGTAGGCAACTGCTCCAACTCTATCAGTAACCTCAAAAAGTCCAATATACCGAGGTGCCAACTTGCCCTTCTTTTCAAATCTCATGACTCTCTTCATCTAAGAAACCTTCAGGAATACATAGTCACCTATTGCAAACTCTATATCCCTCCGTCTGGGGTCTGCATAACTCTTCTGTCTACTGAAAGCTGTTTCCAATCGTTCCCTGATTAAAGGAACTATTTCTGAAGTGTATTGCACTAGGTCTACATCATGTACCTTTGCTTTTCCCATCTCCGTCCAACACAGAGGAGGCCTACACTTTCTGCCATATAGTGCCTCATAGGTGCCATCCCTATGCTGGAATGATAACTATTGTTGTAGGCAAACTCCACCAAAGGTAGCTAATCATCCCATTGACCTCCAAAATCCAAAACACTCATGCGAAGCATGTCTTCCAGTGTTTGGATTGTCATTTTGGACTGTTCGTCTGTCTGAGGGTGGAAAGCGGTACTAAAGTTCAACTGTGTGCCAAGTGCCTCCTGTAACTTCCTCCAAAACCGAGAAGTGAACTGGGGCTCTCTGTCAGATATTATGGAAGCAGGAACTCCATGCAATCTGACAATTTCTCGAATATAGAGTCGGGCGTACTGTGCCACAGAATATATGGTCTTCACAGGCAACAAATGAGCTGATTTAGTCAGACAGTCTATAATTACCCATATCGAATCATATCCTCACGTGGTACGAGGCAACCCAGTCACAAAATCCATAGTAATCATTTCCCACTTTCATTCTGGGATAGCGAGCTCTTGCAGTTTCCCTGACGGCCTCTGGTGTTCAAATTTCACCTTCTGACAAGTCAAGCATTTAGACACAAAGTCTGCTATGTCTCTCTTCATTCCATTCCACCAATAGTTATCTTTCACATCATGGTACATCTTGGTGGAGCCTGGGTGGACATTGTACAGTGTATAGTGTGCCTCTCGCATGATTTCATTTCTAAGGTTGTCCATGTCGGGCACACATATCCTAGAACGTTGCATAAGGGCGCTATCATTGGCAAATCCAAACTCACCACCTTCACCCTGCTGTACTCTTTCTATGATCTTCATCAATTGTTGGTCTCTGTGCTGGGAAACTCTGACTCTATCTCGCAAGTCTGGCCTCACTGAAAAATGAGCCAACAATACCCCATCATCTGAAAGATCTAGGATTAGACCTTGATCCATCAACTTATGTACTTCCTAAATCAACAGTCTCTTCTCCGCTGATATGTGCGCTAAGCTGCCAGAAGATTTTCTGCTCAAAGCATCTGCTACTACATTGGCCTTCCCAGGGTGGTACTGGATGGTGCAATTATAGTCCTTCAGAAGCTCCATCCATCTCCTCTGTCTCAAGTTTAAATCCCTCTGTTGGAAGATATACTTCAAACTCTTGTGGTCAGTGTATATCTCGCACACTTCACTATACAAGTAGTGTCTCCAGATTTTTAGTGCAAATACTACAGCCGCCATTTCCAAATCATGGGTGGGGTAGTTCTGCTCATGTCTCTTCAGCTGCCTTAAAGCATAAGCCACTACTTTTCTATTCTGCATCAAAACACACCCTAAGCCAACCTTGGAGGCGTCATAGTACACGGTGTATCCTTCACCACTCATAGGTAGTGTCAACACAGGGGCGGTGGTTAGACACTCCTTAAGCTTCTAGAAACTCTCCTCACAATCATCTGTCAAAATGAATGGAACATTCTTCCGAGTTAACTTAGTTAGGGGAGCTGCTATCCTGGAAAAATCCTACACAAAATGCCTATAGTAGCCAGCTAGGCCCATAAAACTTTGCACCTCAGTGACTGTTGTAGGCCTAAGCCAATCAGTTACAGCCTCAATTTTCTTGGAATCCACTTGAATGCCTTCACTAGAAACCACGTGTCCCAAGAATAAGATGCTTTGTTGCCAAAATTCACATTTTGAAAATTTGGCGTATAGCTGGTGCTCCCTCAAAGTCTGCAACACCATCCTCAAGTGCCACACGTGTTCTTCGTCGGTCTGAGAGTATACCAAAATGTCATCTATGAATACGATGACAAAACAGTTCAGGAATGGCCTGAACACCCTATTCATCAAGTCCATGAAGGTTGCTAGTGCATTAGTGAGTCCAAAAGACATCACCAAGAACTCATAATGACCATATCTCGTCCTGAATGTTGTTTTGGACACATCCTCATTCCTGATTCTCAACTGATGGTAGCCTGATTGCAGGTCTATCTTGGAAAAGAATCTAGCTCCTTGGAGCTGATCAAACAAATCATCGATCCGTGGAAGTGGATACTTGTTCTTCACAGTCACCTTGTTCAGCTGTCTATAGTCAATACACAACCTCAAGGACCCATCCTTCTTTCTCACAAATAGAACAGGAGTGCCCCAGGGTGAAGTGTTCGGACGTATGAAACTTTTGTCCAAAAGCTCCTGTAGTTGCTCTTTTAACTCTTTCAATTCTGCTGGTGCCATCCTGTAAGGTGGCATTGATATGGGGTTTGTACCTGGCACAACATCAATGCAGAAATCTATTTCCCTTCCTAGTGGCAACCCTGGAAGCTCCTCAGGGAAGACATCCATGAATTCTCTGACAACAGGAACATTTCCCATGTTGACACCTTCTACAAATGTATCTCTCACCAATGCCAAATACCCTTGACATCCACGCCTCAACATTTTTCTAGCACTAATTGCTGACACCAAATTATATGGAGCCACGCTCCTGTCACCATCAAAGCTAAACTCTTCCACACCAGGCATGTGGAAATACACCTTTTTGTTCCTGCAGTCTAAAGTGGCATAATGAGTTGCCAACCAATCCATTCCCAAGATTACATCAAAATCCATTACTGGTAGAGGAACCAAGTCTGCTGGGAGGATCTTTCCATCCACTACTACTGGGCTTCTCGAAAAAACCATATCTACATCTATGTTGTCACTAAGCGGGGTAGCTACAGACAAAGGGCATTCTAAAGTGGTAGGGTTCCTACCCAATCTCATGGCAAATACTAGGGAGACAAAGGAGTGCGTAGCACCCGGATCTATTAAAACACGAGCCTCATAGGAACAGATCAGAAGAATACCTGCCACAACTGCATTGGAAGCCTGAGCATCCTAGTGGGTCAGGGTTCTAGCTTGACCCCTACCCTGGGTGGCAGAACCCTGATACTGACTTCTACCTCCTGATCTACTTCCAAATCCACATCCCCTTTGTCCTCGGCCCTGTTGGCCACTGAACTGACTACTTGCCATGCTGGAAGCACCAGGATACAACTGACGAGGAACATTTGCAACAGGACCCTGTGACCCCATCTGTGGCTCGCTGAACACGGGGCATTCCCTAGCAAAGTGACCTGGTTGGCCACACCTGAAACATACTCCTGAACCCATCATACAAGATCCTGAATGTCCCCTTCCACACTGTGCACAAGGTGCCAAGGAGGATCCTGAACCAGACCCAAAACTGCTGTATCCCGAACTATGACCACTGCTGGATCCGTACCCTGGTCTGAATCCTCGAGATTTGTGTCTAAAACCACTCTTCTTATTCCTATTTCTTCCTCTGAAATTACTCTGGCCTTCGCTATCTGGAGCACCCATGTGGGGAACACCTGAAGAACCCTCTGCTCTATTTTTCTTTGCTCTTCCACTATCATCTCCAGTATAGCTAATCTCAATCTGTCGGGCTCAATCAACTACCACATCAAAAGACTGATCAAACATCATGGCCAGGTTTGCATACCTCCTGTCCAGCCCCTTTAGGAACCTCTTCACCTTCATAGTTTCTGTAGTCACTGTTGTAGGGGCATATCTGCTCAATTCCAAAAATTCTATAGCATATTCATCTACAGACCTGCCATTCTGCCTTAAGGTCTCAAAGGCCCACTGCTTTTGATCTCTGAAACTTTCTGGTACAAATCGATTGATGAACAGTTCCACAAACTGAGTCCATGACAAACCCTCCATCCGAGGTAATATGTAGTCATTCATTCATTGTCTAGGCATAAGCCCCATGACATGCTGTATATACTCTATAAGTCTTCTATCAGTCAACTGTAACTCTGTTCCTGCCTGTCTGCAGGAATCCAAAAACCGATATCCATCGTCTGACACATCATAAGTACCAGGCACCAACTTCTTGAAATTGATTATCTGTTTGTAAGGTTCCCCTCTTGGTGCGGTGGATTACTGCTGTTGGGATGATGGACCATATACTGTGCCATCATATCGATGGTTCTCTGCAAACCAGCTAGAGTAGCTGCCATTGGGTCCATGGGACCCTGTGCCATCAAAGACTATTCCTGAACTGGTGGTAACTGCTCTTCTACTTGAGCAGCTCTAGGCCTCCTACCCCGCCTCCTTGGGGTAGGCACCTCATCCTGTGTCGATACCTCATCAGGCACATCTAGTTCTGGTGCAATGGCAGCTCTTCTGCTTCTACGCATTTTCCTGAAATTCAGCAGCATTAGCCCATAAAATTTCAAAACTGCATATTACATAGCTCTATAGACTCATATTTACACACAATATATGAAGCAGAAACTAGAAGCAAAGATGACAATGCAAGATGAATGTGGACCCTATTTTTCTGCATGTGACTCCTATTAAACTCTTCCCAACACTTTAGACAATTTTTCCCTATGAATCTGGAGCCTAAGCTCTGATACCACATTTGTCACGACCCAACCTATGGACCAGACCGACACTAGGACTTGGGCCAGCCTAAAGCCCCCGAGGCTCGTAGTAAGCCTAACTATTGCTTAACCCAACTCTAAGGCCCATTTGGGGCCCAATTTCAAGAATTCAACCGGATAGAGTCCGGCCATAAAGTGGACCTTTCAACGGGGAGTTTTTGACTCACCGGACCTGTAAACACAATATATAATCAACTGAGGAGCTCAGCTCACCCTCCACATACTCAAATGTCATAAAAATAAATGGGAGCTCAGCTCCCTCATCTAGTCCATCAATTATGCATATAATAATAAGTTTACAGGTCCAACATGATAATTATATTACAGACCCAAATCAAATAAATATTTCTAACACATGCGTAAATTCTAGGAGTTAATAGAATTACACAAACATTAATACACAACCTGCGAAGGAGAAAAGCAGGTTAACCACAACAAAAATCCTCCTGTAGCCTAAAAACTAATGAACAGGAGTGAGCGTTCGACTCAGAGAGTAAAATATCAATTTTAACCATAATCTCTATAACTATCTAAAGCTAATGCACCCTGTAGGGTGAAATACAACATCAGCAATATTTTCACATCATAACAGCAAAAAGGTAATTTGGAGCACTCACACACCCAATAATGTCAAATCATAAAATATATGGGAGTTGATTCCCTATAAAGCTCTCTTTAATCCAACCTGTGCCAGCGAAGAACTCAAGCCGGACTTTCGCTTAATAAACCAAATTGGTGCCCCAGCGAAGAACTCAAGCCGTGTCTACCCCGAAGGACTGGGTCTCAGCGAAGATCTCAAGCCGTGTCTACCCGTCCTGTCCATATCCAACACTATACCACACACACGCCAACGCACGCACACTGCTCCAAATTACCGCAAACACATCCATGGCACTTTAACAATTGTGAATGCAACATAAATCGTGCCTAGAGTTTAACTACATAGACATATACATATAAGTGATGCATGGGCATGCTTGAACATATAATAATATCGAAATTACAATTAAAATTAATATTTTACTCACAAACTTGACAGTAGTCACTGTGGCGGCTGGGCGGAAGAAGAAGGTTGCCCCTTCTCACCTGACAATTTTATTACAATTATTTAATACAATTGACTCAATACAAACCAAGAAAAGACCAAATACGTCCTAAGTCGTGCCGAAAATCCGGCAGAGTCTCCCATATACCTAGGACCTACCTAACCTGTAAATGGGTTTAAAACACACTTCTATATCCACTAACCATACACCCACAACTCAATCATATTACACAGCCCCTCCTAGGCCCATCCAAACAGTCTTCAATCACAATATGTAAAATTACAGTTTCGTCCTTATAATTGACCTTTTTTGCAAAAACTACCCAAATAAACTCTAAAAATTCTAAAACTTTGCCCCGCGGTCCTTAGCAATATTACTAGGCTATTGCAAAAAGAATCATAATTTTCTGAGCTACCATGAATATTTTATGGATTTTTAATCCCATTTAAGCATTAGAAAATTACGAAAAAGTAAGGTTCAGGTTTACCTATGCCGATTCCGACTCCAGGGAGGTGCTCAGGACGTTTGACAATGGTGGGGTAGCCAAAATCTCGATCTAATTCGGAGACTTTTTCGGTAGCCGGTCTGTCTAGCCAGAAATTCATAGACCTGAACAACTGTTGGATTTCCGCAAATTGAAGGTACCTACATGAATCTCACAACACGGGGGTTAGTATATAATTTTTACGAAATTTTCTAAGCTCATTTAATGCTCGGAAAAACACTACGAAGTTCCGTGGGACCCACCGAAAAATGGTGTCAAAAAATTTTGAAATTTATATTGTCGCGAAGCTCTTGGCGAGTGGAGTGCTTTGGTACTCTCGGTTTTCTCGTGGGGTTCAAGGTTTGCGAGAAATCTAGCCCAAAAGTCAAAATGGGCTAAAACTTCCCGGACAAAAATTGGACAAATCGCTCGATGGATTTTAGTGTTCTTGGTGTCTATGGAAAACTCTCAAGGTGTAGATGGTGTTTGACACAAGACCCGGCCCAATCGGTGGCCGGATTTGCCGAATTTTGACCGGGAAGGTGAAGCGTTGTGCGCGCGCAGGGGAGGCATTCGCGTGCGTTTTTCAGCCACTTGGGATGACGGCCGGCCGTGGGGAGGCACCGGGGCTGCGCGCTGACAAGGTGGGGCGCCGGCATGGGGGTGAGGGAGGAGAGAGAAAATGAGAGAGAGAGAGAGGAGAAGAGGAAACGCGCACGGGAAGAAGAAGAAGAAAAAGAAGAAGGAGTTGGCCTGATTCGGCCGATCCGATCCGGTCTGGTTCGATTTTGTCGGTTCGACTCAGGGTACTCGAAATTGAATTTTTACTCTACCTTGGGACAAAAAACGAGGCCCAAAAATTTCGAAAAAATTCTAGAAAACTCAGAAAAATTCGTAGACTCCAAATATATTTTTAGTTTTACCACGTGGTCTTTAAATTAATTTTTAAAAATCATCAAAGTTTTATATTTTCGAAAAATCAAACCCGATCTCTAAAATCAGAAAAATCTCAAATAATTTCCCAAAATTTAACTAAAATAAAATATCAATATTTACCCAAAAATAATAAATTTAAAAATTAGGGGTGTTACAGCTTTGATGGAAAAAAAATTTACTTTTTAATAAATTTTAATCTATCATTGTACAAAAAGTTTATATATATATATATATATATATATATATATATATATATATATATATATATATATATATATATATATGTATTTGTATTGTTTTTCACGGTGTTTTTGTAAGGATTTTTGAGACAGAAGAGAAATCGTCTCAAAAGGTTTTGTAATCTGAAGATCTCTTTCTTTAGTTTTGACTGTGAAATCAGGTCGGTTCAACCCTTTTTTTGTAAGCGGTTTAATTCCAACTTGGACTAAACCTATATGGATATATTTGTATTGTTTTTCACGGTGTTTTTGTAAAGATTTTTGAGACAGAAGAGAAATCGTCTCAAAGGGTTTTGTAATCTGAAGATCTCTTTTTTCAGTTTTGATTGTGAAATCAGTTTTGAAAAAATTGAGTTTTGTAGTCCGATAGATCTGATCCTTTTATACTTTTGGAATTTCCTAATTATCTATACATTTTTCAAAATTTTTTATTATTATTTCTTCACTATTAACTATCTTTCTCGACTCAGAAGACGAGGTAGAAGAGTTTAAAGAAGAAACTGTCCTACAGAAAATTAGATTCATACTTAAAGAATTTTTCTAAGTTGATCTTTTGAGTTAAGTGAGGTAATCGCCAAAGGAATCACTGTCCTAAACACGCCCTCTCGGCTACAAAGACGGGACTTACAACCCAGGCCCATTTGCATCTCTAAAGAAGTTGTCTTATCACCTTAAGATCATCTTACCAACCTCTAAAAAATGTTTAAATGTGAATCCGAACCTTAAATAGAACCTTTTCCCCCCCAGGTGTCCAGTCAAGGCCCAGAATTATTATTATCCTTTCGGACCACGTTGGGCATCCCAGGCATCCACTCTCCAACCCCTCCCCCATTCTGTGAGTTGAGGGGCCCCAGGTAGGGGCCCACATGGGCCCCATCCGAAGGGCATTATATACCACCGAGGTCTCTTGAGCTGAATATTACTAACCCCTCCAAGATTCGAACTCGGGACCTGGGGTAGCTTACCGTGGCTCTGATACCAAGGATGCACGGGGATCGAAAGGGGGATGAGCTAACAGGGAAGAAGTAATAATCTAGATCTTGAACAATATATAAATAATTAAAGAAATAAACAAAATGCACAAGAAAGGGAAATCTTCAGAAATGAAAATTAAATTTGTAAATTTAAATATGAATATACATGTACGTATTCAATAGGCGGCAGAGCCAGTCCGTTATGAATATATATACGTATATTTATGCAGATCAGGTGGTTGAACCGACCATATGCATGCAAAAGAAAGAAATATTTGTAATTTTGTAAGAAAAGAATTGAAGAAAAACTTACTTCAAAACTTTATAAATTTTGTAAGATTTGTACAAAGGTTTTGGAGATGTAATTCCGGGTAGGACTTACAAAGGTTGCTCAGCACATGAGCTTTCTAAGATCTACTACAAGGAAGTTACAGGGTTTGTAGTTTTGTAGGTGAGGTAAGGTAGGGCAGGATGGGAAGTGAATCAACTTTCTTGCTCATTTCTTCACCTCGGGGTGAAACTCCTTCAGGACCTTCTTCGGATTCTCTCTGCTTCAGAAGCTTGAAGGGGAGAAGCTTGGGCTCAATAGGCTTGAAGAATGGTTTGAAGTGGCTTCCCTTTGCTTTGGATAGGTCCCTCCTTATATAGAAGTGTCCAGGGGCAGTTTTGTAATTTTGTAGGTTTTGAATAGTGTCTGCCACTTGATGCCTTCACGTGTGAACAGTGCTTCTTGTCTCCTTCACATGCGAATAGTAAAAAGTGAACAGTACAAGATATGACAGGTGAACAGTGTCCTGTCTGGTTTTGAAATAAAGGAAGAGAAAAAAGAGAATATTACAAAAGTAAAAATGATTACAAAAATTAAAATAAAAGGAAAATGAAGAGAAAATGGATAATTTTGCCGCCATAAGTTTCTTTTGCCGGTCTTTTCTTTTCTTTTTTCTTTTTTTTTATAACAGATTTTGTATTTGTGAAGAGGTACCACAACCTTCTTCATCATCATCTCCCAAGTCTATGATGGGTTCTGAATCAGAATTGGCTGCAGAAGAATTGGTTCTGTTTTGCAATAATTATTCCATTATTGCAAATTATTGCAAAATATTCTTCATCATTTTTAGATCCTGCTAATCTTGCCATGGCATGTGATCTTTGGGCCAAAAATAATTGATTTGAAAAGTTTTGTATAGGAGTTGGTGGCAAAAGGTTTTTTCCCTTAAGCCAGGTTTTTACTCCTTGGTTTGTAATTGTTTCCGGGATATTAAATGAATCCCACCATTTTACCTTGAACCTTCTGATGATTGTATTCAATCCATCTTGGGGTCGAAATTCAAAAAACCAGATAAGAACCCAAGGTAAAAAGAATTTTGAAGAAAACAAGAGAAGAGGAGGAAACCTTTTCTCTTTGGGTGAGGGTTTGTAATGGGTTTTGAAAAGGTTTAAACTCTCTGATATTTCTGGTGTAAGAATTTCAGGTAGTGCACCAAAATACTTCCACCACTGAGCAAACCATGAAGGGGTTTTGGAAGGGTCAAATGTTTTTTGGAAATAAAAAAGCCAAGAATGGCTATTCTTGTGGTTTTGTATGAGGAAGGTATTATACCATGCCTGCTGGTAATCCCAATAATTGAAATGCTGGCAGTGGTCCACCCTGTTTTGGAATGATAAAGGAAAGATTTTTGGTTTTGTAAGCTCTTGTCCCCAATCAGAAGGATTAAGGATGTTTTGTATGTGGCAAGTTGAATAAGCCAGATCAGCATGATTTTCTTTTAGATAAAAATGTTTGAATTTTGCTGAGCCAGTAAATTCAAGTATTGCCTGGTAGTAGGCTCGGGTTTTGGAAAGATCCCAAGGTTTGTAATGCCATCCTTTTGTAAAGGCTTTTGAAATTGCCATAGAGGCGTCTTGGTGTAAGAACTCATCCCCTATGATAAAGACATTTTGAAAATGGGTTTTTGTAATCCATTCTGAAGACTTCTTTTTTAATTTTGTTCGAGACAAAACTATTTGAGAAGAATTTGGTTGGGAAACATCGGTTTGAAAATCTATTTGTAAAATCTCATGGGCTTGAGAAGTGTTTTGAAAAGTTTGAGAAAGGGTTTTTTGGGAGGAAGACTCTCCTTTCTCCTGGGTTTTGGAAATAGGTTTTGTAGATTTACCTTTCTGGGCCTGATTGGCCTGAGTTATGTTTTGTAGAGCCTAAAGAACTTCAGGAGATTTGGACAGTGATTCTATCCATTTTTGAATTTGGCTGTCTGTTTCTGGAGCCTGAAATTCAATGAGTTTTGTTTGATCTTCTTCTTCTGCTTCGACCATGTCTGCCCAAGTTTGAATAGGTTTTGCAGAAGAGATAGTTGGTTTTGTAGGGTTTGGTTTTGTAGAGGTTAAGGCTTCAGCCTTGGCATTTTTCTTTCTGGGCATTGGCCTGTTTTGAAGAAATTCTCTGGTTAGAAAGTCTGGGATGGAATTTGTATCTCCTTTTATAAATTCAATTTCAAAATAAAAAAACTTAAAATTGCTTGCCATCATGCAAAAATTTGTTTTGATGCAAGATTTTGAACATCTTTTTACAAAACTTCTTTGGCTGATTTGCAATCAATTCTAAGCAAAAATTTTTGATTTAATAAATCACTTTAAAATTTTTGTATGCACATGACAATTGCAAGAATCTCTTTTTTGATGGTAGAGTATTTCTTTTGACAATCATTCCAATGTGCAGAATGGAATTGAACTATTTGTTCTTTTCCGTTTTGAACTTGTTTTAAAATTTCACCATAACCTAACTTTGAGGCATCTGTCTCGACTACCTTAGGGGCTAATGGATCTGCTAAATGCAGACAAGGAATGGTTTAGACCTGTTTTTTAATATGACGGATCACTTCAGTGTGATGATCTGTCCATGGAACAGGGTTTTTCTTTAACCTATCATGCAAGGGTTTTGCTAGACGGTTAATATTTGGACAAAAATCTAAGACATAATTCAAGCTACCTAAGAATCTCTGTAGCTGGGTTTTATCCAAGATTTTGTCAGGAAATTTGTTTGAAAATTCTAGACTTCTCTCTATTGGAGTAATGGTTCCTTGGGATATGTAATGACCTAGAAACCTAACTCTGGTTTGGAAAAGAGAAATCTCTGATTTTGAAATGGTAAGGCCATTTCGTTTTGTAACAGAGAAGAATGTTCTTAAGTGTTTGAAGTGTTGTTCAATTTACTCCGAGAACACAAGAACATCATCTATATAAACTATGTAGATTTTTGAATATGGATTAAAGATTTCATTCATAATTCTCTGGAATTCTGATGGGACATTTTTCAGGCCAAAAGGCATGACTTTTCACTCATACTGTCCAAAGGGAATTGTGAATGCGGTTTTGTATCTATCTTTTGGATCAAATTGTATTTGTCAAAATCCTGATTTCATATCAAATTTGGAAAATACAAATGCAGAATGAAGTTTTTGTAAAAGATCTTTTTTGTTTGGAATTGGATACCTGATCCATTTCAAAGCTTTATTCAAAGGTTTGTAATTAATTACTAATCTAGGAATGCCTCTTTCTATTTCTAAATTTTTGTTTACATAAAAAGCTGCACAACTCCAAGGAGATCTAGATTCTGTAATTAATCCTTTTTTCTTTAAATCCAAAATTTCTGAACGACAGTGTTGTTCTAGTTCAACATTCATTTGGATTGGTGTGGCTTTTGTAGGTATCTGTTTTTCATTGAAATCATTTTCATATGGTAAATCTATCATATGTTGTTTTCGATTCCAAAAGGCGTTTAGTAAATCAGAACAAATTTCTCTTTCAATTTGGGTTTTGAAATCCGAAATTTTCTATTTTACTAAATCATTTTGTAATTATTTTTCAATTCTTGTTAAAGAAACATCTTGCTGTAAATACAACAAGTGTTGCTTTTTTCCTCTATTAAAACATTAATCTCATTATTATAAATGAAACAAGCTTTTATAATATTGACATTTCTTGTTTTTGGTTTTGTAACGAAAGGGAAAACAAGAGTTTGTTTTGTAGTTTTGAAGGAGATATTATCATCGTTAACCTTGTAGGGAGTTATCAAGTTAATGAAAGGAGTCCCTAAGATTACACTATGATGGATATCTTGAACAATTACGAATGAGGTTTTGAAAAGAGAATCACCGTTAGCTATGGACGCTTCTGTCTTATAGCTAATATCCATTTTTGAATTATTTGCAGCTGAAAGTTTTTCTGTGGTTTTTTCGTAAAATTTCTTTGAAACAATTCCTTCTTTAATACAGTTCAAATCTGCTCATGTATCAAATAAGGCAATTGTATTGATTTTGAAATCTTTTGAAAAAACAATAGTAATTTGTATCAAATATTTTATGGAGGTGATCTGATTGAGGATGAAAAGAAAATCTTCTTGAGGTTTTTGAGTTTCCAAACTATTTTCTTTATTTTTCTCAGATTCTTCCTGGGGTTTTGAAAACAAAAGCTGGATTGTTTTTGAGTCCTGTGCCTTTTTCTCTTTAAACTGTTTAAACTCATTCTTAGTGATTTTTATTTCTCTTTAGAGGCATTGGACTAGAGGGTTTTGTAATTTTTTCTTATCTTCAGTATTTTCTTCATGCTTTAAAACATCTAAGACTAATTTTTGATTTTTTAAAAGCATGTTGACATTTTTTACATTTTCTTCAAATTTAATTTTAGAGTCTAAATTGGATGAATTATTAACTAATCTGTCTTTTTGTAAAGGCGCGTTTTCTTCAGACTCCTGGTTGAAGTTTGAAGAGAAAGTTTAAAAATTAGTACTCAAATTTTGAATGACTAATTCTTCTTTTTGTAATGATTTATGATTGTCAGTGGATTCAGAGATTTTGAATTCACTTTCTATTTGTAATTCTGGGATTGATTTTGGAAGATGTTTGTTTTGTAATTCAAAGGTTTCTTGGGGGTTTTGTTCCTTTAACCCCTGTTGTTTTGAATTCTTTCTATGAGAAGTTTTATTCTTAATAGTTACAGGGTTTTCAGACAATTTTTCTTCTGCTTTCTTTAGAAGATCTTTCAGAGCCGCAATGAACTCTAATTGATTATCTTCTGTCTCCTGTTGTTTAGGTTTTGAAATTGGGACTGTTGATTTTGTAGATTTTTTGAACTTTTTTGAAAACGGATATAGAATGTCATGATAATCAGCATACATTTCAAACCATTCAAAGAAAAGAATATGAACTTTATATTCATATAGAAAATCATAATATTCTTTTTGAATTTCTTTTCTTCGATCATTGAAATGTTTGAAAAACCACATTGTTCTTAAGATTATGTTAGGTGTGATGATAGAAACATCATAAATTGTTCTCTGGCGTCTATATATATATATATATCAAAAATTAGATATTTGTTTTTATTATTAATTGACAGTGGACATAATTAAAAAATAATAATTTTATTTAAAAATTTTCATTTTAACTTATATTTTTTAATTATAAATTTAATTATTGGTATTAGATAATATTTAAACTAATAATTTTATATTAACTAAACTTGAAATTTCATTTTAATTTATTTTTTAATTATAAATCTATTTATTAGCGTTAAATAATGCTTAACTTAACAATTTTATCTTATTAAATTTAAAGTTTCATTTTAACTATAAATTCAATTTTTATCAGACCTAAAGATTGAAGTATTTAGAGCCTATTATAAAATAATAAATTTATATAATATCTTTAACTTCATTCCCATATGATTATTAAAAATAATTGATCAAATATATTAGTAAATTATATTTTTTTATTTTAGAGATATTTAATCTTTAATAATATTTTTCATGTAATGCATTCATATTATTTTATACTTTCAAGTATGTTAAAAGATTTTTTATAAATAACCTTTCGAGTCGAGAATTACAATTCTACATTTTAAGAATATTTATTTATAAAATTTCTCCTAATTTTATTTTATTTCAGTTAATTATTTGGTTTAAATTAAATATTATTAAATAAATTATTAATATATAAATTAATATAATAACTAAATTTTTTGCTAAAATTAATAATTCAATCGATTAAAATTTGCTTAATTTAGAGCAAATAAAAATTAAAAATTAAAATATTACCGCAACGCGCAATGTAGATGACTTGTTTCTTTTATCTTAGAGTAAAATTGGTAAAACCTTTGTAAAAGAGTCATTAAAAAAAAAAAAAAAGAAAATCTGAATTCCTTTCAATTCAGTGTTCTCACATTCCTAGATATTTGACTGGAGTAATGCCAAATGATGCTTGGCTTTTAGGGGAGAGCAATTTTCGGTTTAAACCGAAAAATCGAACCGAACAGAATCAATTCAGTTCAATTGATTCGATTTTAAAATTTAATCGGTTCGATTTGATTTATAATTTTAATAATTTCAGTTAATCGATTCGGTTTGGTTATTTTCATAAAAAATAAAAAAACTGAACCGAACTAAAATTATTAATATATATATATCAAGGAAATCAAAGAAAATCGAACCGAATCCTAAGATTTAGGTTTGATCGATTTAAAACTGAACCGAACTCAGTTGAAAATCAAATGCTCAATTTATAAATTTCAGTTTGATCGGTTTAAAATCAAACCAAACCGATATTTATCGGTTTGGTTCTGTTCGGTTTTCTCTTATTAATCGGTTTGGTTCGATTTTTAAAATTTTTAATTTTTTATTTTTAATTTTATCGGTTTAGTTCAGTTCGAAACCGAACCGACTGTTTGCACACCCCTATTAGCTTTTATGCTCCAAATAACTATTATTATTATATATAGAGAGAGGGAGACTATCTACAACATAAAATCATATTTTATTCCTTTATTTTTTTAAAATAATTTTAACTATAAAAACATTAAATCACTTTATATAATTTTTAATTAAATGCATCAGTATATCACATAATATGTTTAATTTTTAATTATGTATTATTAATTAATAAATAGTTTAAAAAAATAAGATAATGTGAATATAATTAAAATTATCATATGCTCTAATCATAGTATAATAGTATCACAATGAGTTGATAGTTTTCTAGTAAAATGTTCAATTTAACATCTTATATTTATTAAAAAAAATTAATTTAATCTTTTTTATTTTATTTTTTTCAAAATAACTTAAAATTTTTCATTTTAAACTCAATTTAGTCTAAAAATTAAAATTTACAAACTAAATCTCTTTATTTCTTGATTTAAATAAAAAATTATAAAGTTAAATTTTTTAATTTTAGACTAATTTCTTGATTTAATTTTAAAAATTAAAAAACTCAATTTCTTGATGTTTTTAATGTTTGAGCTAAATTGAATTAAAATTAAAATTTCTGCGTCAAATTAAATAAAATAAATTAAACTTCCAATAAATACAAGGTCCAATTGAGCCTAAAGCCATAGTTTTCTTTTACCAATGAGGGCCGGAAAGAGACACTAGAAAAGAGATCACGACCTGAATTGAACTTCCACCACATGAGGAGACATCTCTATTGCCATTGGTCTTTGTCTCCATAAGCATACGGAATTGCTAAATTACTATCAAACCTAGATAAAGACAGATATCAAGAAAAAGCGGAAGACGAAAAGCAAAATCCTAGCACAGATGTCAAACCAGCTTACATGCGTAAGCGTATGAGTGTATATAACTGTACACATTAAAACTATTGTGCTAATAACAAATGTAGAAGTAATATCATGTTTACTTTTTATTGAATGAATAGATAAAGCATCATTTACAGCCTAATTGCTAAAGCACATCATATATGTAGGATAGGTTGTTGGGGCAATTCTGCAGTACCAATAGGCTATTTGGTATCTGGCGATAGTATGTTCACTTGATGGTATAATAGATAAGGAAAAATTATCAACACTACCAAAAATAATAACATGCAGAAAGCATCTCCACAACACTTGTGCTTACAGGGACCTAAATGGAACCGTCCTCCACATTGATGGCAAAACCGAACACCGCATCTGCAACAAAAATCAAATTAACATCACATACATAGATCAGTGGTTGTGGTTGTGTAGAGCTTGAAGGGATGCAGCCTTTCTTTTCATCCTTGCCATACCTCCCTTAAAGAAAATATTTTTTCCAATTACAGGTTCTTCTAATCATTATAAATTATTTTCCAATGGCATTAACTTCATCAATCATTTTATCATAGTGTTAAATTGCATGTACGTAATGAAGGTACTCAGGGTTAGCCCCATTGTCGTAAGACACTAAGAACACTGCACAAGGTACATCTGCAATCTTCCAAACCCTTGTTATCATGTCCTTGAATGTCTGTAATGAAAGGTTCATTCAACCTCAGCCTTTCACAACTATGCTTAACAAGTTGCCTGAGTGAAACTTTAAATTTTAAGGAACTAATTTGTCAAAAATATGAACCTAACCGAGTAATATATTTAATGAATACAGTTCGACCAAATCATGCCAATATATTATATATTGTAATCTAAAGCTATTACAAAGTTCATTGGAAGATAAGTGATATAATGTGCAAAATGCATTATAGATATAAAGTGCGTTGTTGTCGTACTAACTTATAGTTTTTTTGGTAAGGGAATGAATGGGGGGAAATAATAAATAAATGTATGCATGCACCACCCACACACACACACACACGCACGCACACACACATAGAGAGAGAAAGAGAGAGAGAACATACTTGCATTTGATATCTCTGCAACCACTAACTCGCTCAACAGAGTGACCACAATTATAACATCTAGTCCACTTCTTCTCTTCTATAAGTTCCCCAATAAGAATGTCATTAGTATCTCTCAACTGTCCACTTTCATTGCACTGATATCCAGCATGCCATGGAATCTTGCACCGAAAACAGAAGTTCTTCTTGCAGTTAGGACACTTTATTTTCTTCAGTTTATCCTTGCACTCATTCAAAACCAAAGCTGAGCAATCTCGATAAGGACAATAGCACCTTTCAAACCTCAAGACCGTGGAATCACATAGAAGATCACACCACTGATCAAACAGTGACTTTGAGACAATAGACCTGCATGAGAGCGGGTCCAGTGCATGGTTGCAGTTCAGTCCAGGGCATTCAATGTTTCCAGTGACGTCTTCAACTTTTATTGTAATATACTTGGATATGCAGTCCAAGCAGAAAGGATGACTGCACAAGCCACCATTCTTAAATTTCCTGTTTGATTCCATGGGTTCAATGCATATATCACATGTGAAATTTGAAACTTCTTCATGTTGTTCATGTTCTTCAACTATGTCTGTTTCTTGTGGCTTTTGTAGTTTATTTCCCATTCTATGATCTGCCCTCTGCTTACAAAGTTCAAACCAGCTTCCTGAGCTAGCCTCTCCACTTCTGAGTTAGCCTATCCTAGGGTGATATGACAATCTCCCAGCTTTAGTGCTGCAGCTGCACTAGTTCATAACTCAGATTTTGTTCAAAACAATCACATTATACCACTCCTAAAATATTTAAAAAAAAAATACAGATTTATGCAAATGAAAATTGCAAATCTTCAACTCCAAGCTTGTAGACATCTCTTAAAATTGGTTAAACAAATTTGAGTTCCATGTTAACAGCAAGAAGGAACAAAAACAGACGTCTGTTGCCTTTGTACATCATGTGGCAGCAGAAGTAGCACAAAGGTAAAGTCATGTCGAATACCAGTAATAAACAACAATATTATTTCTACCGTAAAGGCACTTTCATATTGGAGCAGTTGAGTGTTTTGAAATATGCCCAATCGAATCACCTGTTGAAGGAAAAAAATCTGGTAGACCTAGAGGTCCTAGACATATCTTAATTCAACTATTAATCACTCCTAAACAACTCTAGCAAGCCTAAAGGGACATTGGTAGCAGTAATAACTCCCAATCAAAATTCACAAAGTCACTACCAAACTCAACACCAAATCCAAACTAATTGGGGTCCACTTAATGGATCATATTTCCTCCATTCTAACCACAAAATTACAACAGCAAAAATATTCAAATTGATTATAAGATGCGAGTGCACTACCTCAACAATTTCCTTGATTCCAACAGTCAGATAGTCATTAAATATCTGCTAATCTCAACAGTTTCCCTCATGCAACAATTCTTGGCAGTTCCATTTTAGCAAATTTCCTGTCATGCTTGTGTTGTGCATCTATGATCTTTACGCTTACAAGGCAGACTTGCCATAGTATAGTTGGTCTGCAGATTTCATGCCAATTATATTTGACCAAACAAAGTTCCATCTAGCAGAAGTAAGATTAGGGTATTCAAGTATTGAATGTAATCAACAAATATAGGTTCGGCTCCTCAAACTGGGATGGAATTTCGAGCTAAAATTTTTCTTCTAACACAATTTTGGAAGACCCAATTCACCAAAAAACTCAACAACACAAATTCAATCAAAATTTTAGGCCATTGTAATATGAGAAAACACTTAAGCAAAAAATACCAATACAACACTCAAAATCATACATGCTGGGATTCATAATTTCCATTTCATCATTATTGTGTACTTTCCCATCAATCAAATGGACAGAGAGTAAAAAGAAAACACAAAGTTGAATTTCCAGTATCTGCCAACTAATAAAATTAACTACCATCCAAGATTATATGCGACTGAAATTCTATCACTAACAACCACACAGAAACATCAAACAAACTAGCAGACTCAAATTATTTCTCCATTGACAACTAATTTCATAGTTTTTAGGAAACAGGAAAGCAGTTTATCACTTTCTAGCATTTTTAGCAATTAGAAGAGAAAAAAACAAAGATGAATGAATGGACTGCAATTAAGTTTCCAATATTTATAAAAAAAAAAAATTCCACTAACATTTTTCACCTCCCTCATTTCCTGCAATCTCTCAGCAACAAAAGAAAAAGAAACATAACAGAGGTAATCGAGTTGAACTGAAATAATTTTCTGCCACTTTTCGACTTAACATCTGTAATTTTTTCATGAGAGAGAGAGAGAGAGTTATTCACATTCCAGCATTTTCTTGGAAATCAAACAAAGATGACAAATACCGTCTTAGAACAAAGTAGATATTTTTATTATCCAATTTCACAGAATTTAAAAGGAAAAACCCCTAATCACCAAAAGCAGAAGAAAATAATCAAAATTGAATACTGTTGCTAAAATCCCCTAATAGCGTCCATCCATATTAAAAGAAAAATAGAACATCAAGAAAAATGCCAAAAAAAAAGGTTAATACTATAAGAAAATACTCATTAATTCAAACTGAAATTCCAACAAAAAAATACAGCAGAATTAAATTTCCTTTTTTTAGCAACAAAATTGAAAGAAATAAAGCCCCCAAACAAATTGAACAGAGAAGGAAAGAGAGCTGGTGAAACTTACAGAGAAAATTTCAAATTTTTTCTTCCTTAGTTTTCTGGGGAATCAAACAGAAAATAGGAACAATAAAATTATATATTTATGATTCTGTTGCTAGGAAAAAAACGAGGGATGAGCAGGTGAGATGACGAGGGAGGTGGGGTGCAGATTGTAGAGTGTAACTTACTGTGGTAGCAAAGGAAAACAAGTGAGAGATTTTATATGGTTTTGGGGCTTTTATATACTGCTTTTTTGTTCGATTCGTCTTCTACACGTAACGGGCCTTCTCCATGGCTCTCTTCTGTTGTTTGGTCACGAAATTACGATAAAACTGTGTGTAATATGAAAAGGAGAAATTTTAGCCACCGAGTTGAAGCCCTGTTTTGCATTAAATTTTAAAATTTTTTAAAAAAAAAACATATATATATATATATATATATATATAATAATTAATTAATATTTTTAATACTCAAAATATTTTTATTAATAGTAATTTTAATAATAATATCAAATAAATGTAAGTATTGAACTCTATTTAATACATCTAAATTATTATTAATTTAAAAATAATAAAAATATTTTATTCATTAATTATTTTAAAATTTAAAATTAAATAATATATATATTTTTATATCTTTTATTAAAAATAAAATTACATCAATTGCTAAAAAAAAATTATTATTAACAATCAAAGTAAAAAATTTTAATTACTTACTCTTTCCTCTCTTTTTTTTTTTTTTTTTAAAATCTCTTTTTTTTTCTGTTATAAGTGAGTTTTTCACATATAGTTATCTCTTTATCATTTTTTTTCTTTTTTTTCTAATAAATTTTCATATTTGTATTTGTTTGAAACATATTTAAATTTTTCTTTTAAATTTGTGTCATTTAAGAATAAATATGATATTATATCCTAATATTGAGATTTTATTTCTCACTTTGTTAATGTTTTGTTTAAGAGTTTTATTTTATTTTTTTAATATTTCTATTAATGGAGCCCACTAATACAACTTGTTATTGATATTTAGTGATTTAATATTTCTGTGGCCCACAGAGATAATGAGACATCAAAATGATAATATTACAAAAAATTTCTTTATTCATTTAAAATTAAAAGGGATTAATTATTATAAGGAATCGAATATTTTAATTATTTATATTTATATTTTTTTATAAAAATATTATATTATATTTATTTTATTATTCTTATTAATGAATTATTTAATTTTATAAAAAAATTCTAATTACTTAAAAATTTTACCATTAATAAGAATCTATAAATAATTTTAAAAAATGTAAAAAATATTAAATTATATTATTAAAATAAAATAATAAATTATCCACGTAACACATGTTAAAATATTAACTTCTCACGAATTTTGAGTTAGACGCTCAAGTGTTAACAAAAATCTTGATAAAAGGATACGTGTCATCATCCTAACGATCCCCATCATCTCATACCATATAAAAATTATTAAAAACTTAAAAATCTTTGACGAAAGATTGCTTTTGAATTTTATAATTTAATTTTAAATTTTTAATATTTAGTTTAAAATTTAAATTTTATAAATTTAAAATTTTTTATTTAATTAATAAAAAAATTTCTATAAAATTACCCAAAAATTATGATATGTTATAAATTTGGTATATTTAACTATAATAAAATAATTTAAAATAATAATATAAAAACAATTGTTTTAAATTTTTAATATATACACTGACACCCACGATTCGAGCTCATGCAATTTTTATTTAATCACATAAATAAACACTAATATTTTATATTGATTATTATAAATATTTTGAATAATTTTTTTTAATGGCTTTTCATTAACTTGAAATTTACTGATAATTCATGAAGAATAACTCAAACTCTTAATTTAATGAGAGTATTGATTGAATCTTATAAAATTTATCGCATAATCAAATCATCTAATTTTATAATTTTATCTTAATCATATAATATAAATATATTTAATTAGATTTTAAAAAAATGATTTTTATACTAATTAAAATAATTTTGTGGGCCTTCATGAATATATTTATATATTTAGGCTATATTAAAACTAATTTCAATTTAGTTATTTTAAAGTTGCTATCATAAAAATTAGCAGATTATAAGAAATCTAATTAGCAAAGTGAGAAAACTATTTTTAGTATTATTCAAAATTTTTAAATAAGATAAGAATTGTTATTTATATTTTATAAAATATAATTAGATTATTAATGAAAAACTAAATAAGATTAAAAATTCAATAAAATCAAATTAATTAACATATCTTCCTAAAAAAAAAGGAAAATCTTATTAAAAATGGCAAGGCAAAAAATTATTTTTGAATTTAACATTTTACATTATATTATATAAAATAAATTATTTTAATTATAATGATATATAAATTTTGATACTTATTATTTAGACAAACGATTATAAAGGGACTTTATAATCTCTAGTTACTAAAAAAAAATCCTATTTTATTTATTTCTTTTATTTTTTTTGTTATTTTAATATGCAAAAAAAAATTATTACACACTTATTTCATATTGATTATCCCTAAATTATCAACTTGAATTTTAAGGTGAATAAATTTTAAAATTTTCATCATTAAGTTTTAAAAAAATTAAGTTTTTTTTAGTGAATTTAAATTATTTATAATCAAAGTTATGATAGTTATTTAGAGACCCAATGCAATAAGAATTTTATAATTAATAATTTTTAATTCTTATTTTACTAAAATATATTTTAAGAAATAAAAAATATATAAATATAATAAATATATATAATTATAATATATAGATATTATAATTATATATATATATATATATATATATATATATTGAGTTAGTTAGATATTTATAATATAAAATTTGTAATTTTGATTATTCATAATTATTGGTTCTTATAAATTTATATTATAAAAAAATTAATAAAATAATTAAAAAAATCATATAAATATTAATGATAAAATAATTCAATATAAAAAAATTATTAAAAAAATTAGACATAGTAGAAATAAGTTAGTACGTAGATTATATTTAACAAATCTTAATCAATTATTTTAATATATCACTAATTAATTTCAATGTAAATAAATTTATTTATTTTTTAATTATATATTTTGATTAATAAAAATAATATTATAAAGGTTATAAATTTTATTTTAATTTTCATGATACAATTGTAAGACTGAATTTTTTTTTTTTTGCATATAAATCATTCTAAGTTAATTTTTAACAAAATTAATTTAGGTCTAAATTTATTTCGGATACCAAATATTTTATACTTATTATTTTAATTTAAGATTAATATATTTTAAATAAAATAAGAATAAAAAATTTTTTAATTCTAAAATTTTTATAACATTAGAATAAAGTCTAACAATGGATTTAGTATATTTAAATGGGACTTATAAATTTAAACTTGATTAAAATTAATTTAACGTCTATAATTTTCATATATTATAATTAATGTAAGTATCTCATATTAAGTATTATTAACTCAACAATTAGTATAACATAATTGTATAAAAAAATAAAAAATTTGATATTAATTTATCTTGTACTCTTAATATTAATTTTCATCAAAAAAAATTTTTATTGAGATAATATGGTTTATTTATTTTTAATTTAATTAAATATGAGCTTAATTAATAGAAAGAAAACTCATTGGAAAGAGACAAGAAGCTTCTCTAATCAATGAAAGGTCTTTCTGAGAAAGAGGGAACGAGAAAGAATGACAGAACCTCTCTTCTTGTGAGTTTCGTTCTTAGGTCGTCTTTTATGGAGATGTTAGCTTTCTGTTTCTGTTACCCAAAACGGGAAGATGCTTCACGTGAATAAGGGAAATTCGGGCAAAGCTTCATTATTGTTTGGAAAGAAGAAGGAAGGAGATGAGAAATTTCCTTGTCAACCTTTAGTTGTCTGAAGTATATGGGGACTTTTGACTCTGGTTCATGCTTCAAAAAACAGTGGCTTCTTGCTAATTTCTTGCGACTTTCAACGGAGACTTCAAAAGGTTGTCGTGTAATACTTGTTGAAGGTGAAAATATTATTTAATTATTATATTTTGATAAAATTAACTATTTATTCTCTTTAGGATTAAATATTCGGTTAATCAAACTGAATTTTCAATTAAACGAATTATTAAACGATTCTAAAATTATTAACCGAATCGAATCAAAATCGAAAAAAAACAAAAAATTAACAAAAATAAAAAATATTCTGTCAGTTATAACCGAATTGACCAAACAAATTAAAGTATATAATTTATATTATTAATTATTTAATAAAATATTAATAAAGATATATTTATAGTATTTTTTTATTTATAAAAAATAATAAATATAATTTAATATTAATAAGATAATAATTATAAGTTAAATATTATTATAAAATCATAAAAATAATAATTATAAATAACATAATATTAATAAAATTATAATTAGTATATTAATTAATTGAAATTTAGTTATTTTGATTAATTCGATTGTCAAATCAAAAGTAACTGAATATTATTATTAATTGAAAACCAAACTTAACTAAATTTATTCTTATCAAAATAATTGAATTTCATCGGTTCAGTTCGATTATTTGATTATAACCGAATAATGCGCACCCCTAATTATTTTACAAATAAACAATTAGAAGCTTAAAAAAATTAGAGTAAACTTGTCTTAATTAATGAAATAAATCTCAAGGACTATTAATGGCACTAATATTTTGTTGCTTAATTGCAAATTACACTACAAATAAATTGTTTAACAAGAACTGCTTCAGAATTTTTTACTTTTAGCTTATCAATTTATTTTCTTGTTCTCGTTGTTAACATTTAATTTACTTTTTCTTGGGTTTTTATCATATAAACAGGAATTGCTAAATTTGAAATTTCAATAAAATGATGAACTAATTTTTTTAAAGAAAAATAACTAAAGTAGCGTTTGATATAAACAAATTCCATAAAATTTTATGAAATTCATTTGTAAATCTAAAATTTTAGTATTTTATTTAAATAAAAATTTATTTAAAATTCTTAATAATCAATTTCATGAAATTTACTATAATCAAATCAAATTTTATTAAAATTGATAAAATTTATAAATAAATTATATATTTAGAATCATATATATTTCAAGTGATAAAATTATCTTCTTATTATATATTATTTTATTTTATTTATTTTAAATATAAAATTCATTTTATTTTAAATAATTTTTATATTTAATATAAAATATATTAAATAAAAAAATTCACTTATAAATAAATTCTATTATAAAATTATTTTATAAATAAAATAAATTTTATCATAAAATTAAACTAAACAGATTCTTAAATCACACTCTGCACATTTCCAATTCTTATTGATTATGCTATAAACACTAAAATCAAACCCACCTATAAAATAATTGAATTTCATATAATTTTATCTTGAATTTCTTTTTTCTTTTGTCAGCAATAAGTATATCCCAACTGTATTGAACTAATTATCACCTAATCCCCAAAAAAAGTCTGAAATTCCAAACGACAGGTAGCAAGGTGTCTCTTCTCAAGTCAAACGGTACACATTGAAGGTTCCCATTCTTCAACACGGGATGTTGTTGTCTCAGGACTTCAGTGTCAACTATCAAATTAATACGTTCATTGCAACTAAATTCTATGGGGAGTAAATTGTCAACCTTGCAAGTTATCATTGGTCCACCTGAGCAAAGTAGGAAAATTATATGCTGAACCGATTATACCAACTAGGAAATCCTAGCTGGCATGAGAAGCTAATTAAATTCATGGCATGATTATGGTATAGGATGTGCGGCCAGTATATACCTATTATATTTATCTATATTATAAAGTAGGTCAAATTTTTCTTCTGTTATATTTTTTAAATAGAGTTGGACTTATTAATTAATATTATTATATTAATGTTATAATTTTTTAATTAATTATATTATTTTAAAAATAAAATAATAAATTTGGGATTACTATCCTAATGATTGGGATAACTATTTCGATTTTAATTTTATTTTAGTTTAATTTTGATTTTAATAAATTTAATTTGACCAAAAATTAGTTCAATTGAAAAAATTATACGATAAAATTAACGTATTTATAATGATTTTAATAATTTATTTTTAAAATGATTAATTTTAATTTTATTTTTTTAAAAAATAACTTAATAGTTTATTTTTTAATTTTAATAAATTTAATTTTTTATATAAAATAGAATGCAGAAAATGTTATTTAAAACTTTTAAAATTATATTATAAAATTAAATAAATTAAAAATTAATTATATTTTAAATAAAATATAAATTTAAAAAAAATAATTATTAATTGAAAATAATGAAAACACGTGTAATACACGTTTGGTGATTTCGATCAAAATGAATGAGAATTTAAACGATTGCATAAGGTCTCGGATTGGGTGCTAAATGGGCTTAAAATGCTGACAATTCTATTTGAAATGTAGAGGAGACGGCCCAACGATGGTTAACCGAATGATCCGGCCCGGTTCATTTGTGGAAAAGATCACATGGAAATCGAAACAAAATAATCTATAGTGAATCAAGTGATCCCAGAAGCAGCAGTCTCTTCTTCTTTTCTATCCAGAAATTTGATTTTCTCAAGCTCTTCATTTCTGATAACAGCCAGCAATCAATCGAAACCCATTTTTCTTCCTTTACAAAATTATGGCTGCAACATCCCAGTTAGTTTCAGGATTGACCTTGCCATTGCCACCACCGCATCCTTCCACGTCGTCTTCTTCCTCCTCCAACCACAACAGCAGCAGCACACTCTCTATGGTTAAGCGACCACAACTCACGACTTCGTTTTTCAATGGCGGAGGTACCGTCTTTCCGTCTCTGTCTATTTTTCTTCGCTTATACATTCATGGGTATCCCTTGTTTTCACTCTGATAATTCGAGTTTGTCCTTTCTGATGATATTGAACTTTTGGGTTTCCTTTAGAACTAGATTTTGATGCAATCTTGTGAAGCAGAAGATTGATTGAGCTTAATGTGGATGAGAATTGACTGAAATAGGCCAATTGGTTATATTAACAAGAAACTAATGTCCAAGTCTTTTGATTTTTTTTTAAAGATAACTAATGATCAGTCATTACGTGAAAAAACGAGTATTTAGTAAAATCCTTTGTCCTAATTACAGTTCTGAGTGAAACTGATCATGAGCTGTGTATAATGCAATGTGGCAGTAGATGTAAGAGTTAGCTATGAGCCTGTAATTGTGCACTGTCCAATAATATGTTATAAATTTAAATTTATTTCAGATTATGCCCGTATGTCACGTGGAAGTGTTATTAGCAAGAATGGAGACCTTTTAGCAGATGGTCTGAAGTTTAATCTTTCAATTGAAGTCGTTAATAAAAACTTTGGGTTAAATAAACAAGCATGTAAAATTTATCCTACAAAATTTCAGTACTCTAATTGATTTCTGGGTTAGAAGAAAACTCTCTCTCTCTCTCTCTCTCTCTCTCTTGCGCATGCACTTATGCTGTTGTGTCTGTGACTCGTATTAGTGGACTAATGTTGATGTATTGGGTAAATTTTAATCTTGTTTGCAGTTGAAGCTCTAAAAGTTAGGATAAGGACTAATCATTCCAGTAGGCCCCATTGTTATAGACGAGGTGGAGGTGCTCTTGGGACTCGTATGAACCTTTTTGATCGATTTGCTAGAGTTGTCAAGGTGAGAATGTTGGGAATGGTTCTCCTGCTTTCATGTAATAATGCATCGGTATCCTTTGTATGGTCATTGTGACTAGTAATTGACTAATTGCAGTTTTTGGTATCTTACACAAATAACGAAATTTTATCCTCTCCTAATTACAGTCATATGCAAATGCAGTCTTGAGTAGTTTTGAAGACCCAGAGAAAATTCTAGATCAGACAGTGCTTGAAATGAATGATGACTTAACAAAGATGCGACAGGCCACGGCACAAGTAATTATAATGATTTTTTTTCTTTATCCTTTCCTTTAATTTCTTACTTCTTCTTTTTTTTTCTCTTTTTAATTCTCTGATTTTTATGTTCTTTTCATACTCCATTCTTGTTTTCAGTTTTATTTTCTTTATTCTTCTGTTTTTATGCACTACAAATAACTGTTGTATATCTGAAATTAAAATGTCAGTGGCATGAAGACTTGGTAAACAAAAACTTTATGGCCCTATTGTTACTTTGCCAGTGTGGGATTTGACTATTCTTTTCTTTTAATGGTTTTCATCTTTATGTTCTATTTAGGTATTGGCATCTCAAAAACGTTTGGAGAATAAATACAAAGCTGCAGAGCAAGCTTCTGAGGATTGGTATAAAATGGCTGGATTTAGTTATTTTTAAAATTATTTTCATCCATTAGAAGACTTGTTTGTTGCACTTATGCTTGCACCTACAATTTTAATGTGTGCTAACTGAACCATTTCCTTTTGATGCACTGGATTTATTACACTATCTACAAGCAAAATCTAGAGTTATTTTAGTGTGGTAGCAATGAAATATTATTTTCACTCCAAAATACCATGTAGGTACCGGAAAGCTCAGCTTGCTCTTCAGAAAGGAGAGGAAGATCTTGCACGTGAAGCACTTAAAAGACGTAAATCTTATGCTGTAAGTTGGCATTTTCCTGAGAGATTTAATACTTAATTTTGTTCAAATTTTGATATTTTTATAATAGAATCAACAATCTGGTTGAAGTTGTAGGTAGAATTGCTAGTAACTTTTCTCTAAGTCCTTCCTTTCTGTACTTTCTTGCTTGTTTTACTATTCTGCCTGCATTTTGATATTTGATAAGGAATGCAGCTGGCTTCTTCTATGCATTGGCAACAAAAAGTAAATTCATCAGATCCATGGGCTAAAAGATCACATCAATGGCTAAGCAGCTTGTAGTCTTTAAGCCTGCATTTGTAATGAGTACCCGCAGATTTTAACAAGAGTAGAATAGGATAAGCAGGGATGAATCGTGCACTTTGCTGAGGAGCTGTATGTATGTCGTAGCTTCTGATGAAAAATGTAAACTAGTTAATTAATTGTGTATGCAGGGGGAACTAATTAGATATACATCCAGTGGGTTAGGATGTTCTCCCTTTTCTTAATGCCCTATTTTTTAATAAATACTTATTTCCTTTTAAGTAGAAATTGTTGAACTTGTTGCTTTCTGCTTGTTCTTCTTCTTCATTGTTTTTTAATTATGATGCAATATGATGTGACTACAGATACAGAATTGGGTTGGGATGTTGCAAGCTGGGCCATCCAGGCGTCATATTTTCAAGGAATACTTGTGAAAATTAATTGTTCTTTTTTAATTCTTGCAGGATAATGCTAATTCCTTGAAAGCTCAACTGGATCAACAGAAAAGTGTTGTTGAGAACCTTGTCTCTAATACTCGGGTATGCTAATTCTTGTTTTTTTCCTGCTCATATTCTAATGTCAATAGCTAGTGCACTGTCATTTTTTGAACTTTGTCGAACCTGTATATGTTTAATGAATGGCCTGTCCTATGATCATGTGTTCATGTGAGGTACTAAAATTCAAATTAAGAGATATAGTATGACTAAAATTTATGGAAGAGCAGAACGTAAATTGGTGTTGCTTTGGATCCATTTTTATTTATTTATTTATTTTATATTAGATGCATGAGTGGATGTTAAGTGCCTGAACTTGTTTTTTGGTTTATGAAATCAACGCAATCCAGGAAGTGTGGGGATAGAAGCACAGCTTTATTCCTCATAAAGCAGAGTTGAGTTTTGAGTTATAATTGAAAAGGAATAAATTGGTATTTGTGTGAACCATTTTGCAAAAATTCCATGAGGTTCTGCCCTATTTAGGATTCTGGTTGGTTTCCAGAGATTGACAAGTTAATCTTTTTCCCTTTTAGGTTGCTAAATAGCAAATTGAATTTGCCAATTTTCATGTTTATGTTGACTGTTCAAGTACCTTACAATTTTTGCACCTGATATGTATCTTCCTTAGTAGGTATAATTATGTATTCATGAACTTGTTATTGTTATATTCAATGAATTCCATTGTGTAGCTTTTGGAGAGCAAGATACAGGAGGCAAAGTCTAAGAAAGATACACTGAAAGCTCGTGCTCAGTCTGCAAAGTTTGTCTCTGCCATCATTTCCTGTTGTGAAGTCCCCTTTGGCTCTGTGTAGCCTCTTTTACTTTTGCTGTTAACAACTCTTCTTTGTTGCTTTAGAACTCAAACCAAAGTGAATGAAATGCTGGGGAATGTCAATACAAGTAATGCTCTTTCAGCTTTCGAAAAAATGGAAGAGAAAGGTAAAACATCTGGAATCAATCTCTGTATTTCTCTATATCTAAAGTCTCTGCTTTTGTTCATTTCATTTCTGATCCCCAACTGCCTGCATGCACTTACATGTACCATGGAATTGTCTCAAATGCTTAACTCATAGCCCTTGGAGAATATATATATCAATGAGACAATGACTTGCACACATAGTTCTAATGATTTGTAATGTTGCTAAGTTACTATTTCAGCATGTATAAAGCCTCCCTTTTCTCTTTACTGCCCCACGTTCTCTTTTTATTTGTCAATTTCCCCATATGCACCATACTTATTCATAACTTGATCACTCATACTATATCCTGCATTACATACATAAGATGTACTTAGGGCTGAGCAGAATTCGGTTCAAACCAAAAAACCGAACCGAATCGAGTCAATTCGGTTCAATCGGTTCGGTTTTAAAATTTAATCGGTTCGGTTCGATTTTAATTTATAAAAATTTCGATTATTTCGGTTCGGTTCGATTTTGAAGAGAAAAAAATCGGTTAAACCGAACCGAACCGAATAGTGATTTATATAGTCAAATCGAACCGAATCGATTTTTGAATTAATTTATTTTTATGGAAAATTTGTGAATTATATTTAATTTTATATATATTAATTGTTTAATTTCATTGATTAATGGTTATTAGGTTCAAACCAAAGTTAAAATTAGACCAAATAACTTGAAAATCAAGTCTAAATTAAAAAATCAATCAAAAATCAAACCGATCGGTTTAAACCGAACCGAACCGAAATAAAGCGGTTCGGTTCGATTCGGTTTTTAACCAATTTCGGTTCGGTTTCTAAAATTGACGGTTTGGTTTTTATAATTTAATTCGGTTCGGTTTGAACCGATTGCTCACCCCTAGATGTACTTGAGCAAACATATTTGGTGGTATATCTCCTCTGTTCTTCCAAATATTGCACTATACTCTCTGAGTGCTTGTTTGATTCTTGACTATTTGGCCTGTGGCTTCACCATTTCCTTATTTAAGACAATAAGGTCTTTCACATTAGCTATGTTTTAAATTCTCAGAACATATTTAGTTATATAATAGAATTTCCTTATTAAATAATCTATTGCTAGTGTCAACAGTTTGATATTGTCATGGGATATGTCTTAATGTTGTTCATCCTTTCTGGTTGCTCAAACCCATACTACAGGGCATTTTGCCGGCATGTTAGGCACTATTCTTGTCACTGCTTTGGAAAAGCATGATATTAGGATTTAGAAGCTTTTCCAAAAAGCAGTTAGCAACTGCTTTTGAGCTGTTTGAGTTTTTTTGTCTTGAACATACCAAAAACACCTTAAAATAAATCTTATTTGCTTTTAATAAAAAATATTTAAGATCTTGCTTTTCTCAACAGCTGCTACAAATGCAGTGTCAAGAACTGTTCTGTATTATTGCTAATGAAGAATAGAAATTGAGTTGGATCTAAACTTATGTTTTTCTTTCTTATTCTTTTCACTTTTATAGTAATGGCAATGGAATCAGAAGCAGAAGCCCTTGGCCAGTTAGCCACAAATGAGCTGGATGGAAAGGTGTTGTTATGTTTGTCCTTTTATTCCTGTTATGCTTGTGAATTTTTGGGGTCATTTGTCACTATTTTTGATCTTTGCTTCCTCATTCAAGCAATGAGTTATCGATTAGAAGAAATCTAATTTTGTTTCATGTTCCAAACATGTTTGCCTGTCCTGTCCAATGTTCAGTATGGCCAGCCCCAGACTCCATGTTTCTTGTTTCTTACACAAAAATAGGCACCACAGCTACTTTATTGTTAGAGAAGAACCATAGTCTTCAGAAATCCATTACTAGGTTAACTGATTGTACGTCAATGTAGATCTTTGTGGTCTGAAAATATCAGTGCCAAATTCCAGTTAGATTATTTGAGTGTTTTATGCATTTGGAATTTTCTAATTTTTAGAACAAGAATGGATTTATGTTACTGCAGTAACATCTGCCTTGCAGTATGGACAGTGAAGGACTCAGGTTGGATTTTGCTTTTTCCCCCATGTCCTTTGACTCCAAAAAGAATTATCAGAGTGGTTTTGTTCATACCACTGTTGTAGAGAATAAGTTTAGGTTTTTTTTTTTTTTTTTAATTTTGGCTTCTTTAATTATTTAATTTTTCAAGGTTAACATTTGATATCCCTTAGGTTTTTTATATTTATTTTATGATTTTTTTTGGAGGAATGGTATATTATTGAGAAATTAAAATTCTAAAAATATTGCTGTGAGCTTGTTTGCTCATTTTCTTCTTGTGCATACCAATTTGTGGCATTCTCTATATAGTAGATATTAAAGCTGTTATTAAACTTACTATATGAGCATCAGGTTAATCCCAAATCCTACGAAAACCTATTCATAGTCATACCCAATTGCGTCCACTGCAAGTGCTAACCTTAATTCCCAATTAAACATTCAAATCTTGAATAACTTGAGAGCTATTCTATATCAAAAAGCACGCTTGAACTAGCAGTGATGATTTCTTATTGAAAAGTTTCAGGTTTAACACATACCATTTATGTACTTATCATCTGATTTGCAGTTTGCACTACTTGAGAGCTCATCAGTTGATGACGATCTTGAGAACCTGAAGAAGGAACTCTCTGGCAGCAAAAAGGTATATCTTGACATCTTTTTATATGAGAAAGTGGAGTATTCTTATATGAGCAACGGTTCGAAACAGTTATATAAAAATACATTATTTTCTCATTGTTTTACTGATTTTAAAATTTTTTATTCTGGTTAGTCATTCATGGTTTTTTTTGGCCATCCAGTAGTAGCTGAGCATAAAAACTAGACAAGAATTTATGGTTGATAGTATTATTTGGGACACTAATGAATCCTGATTAATACAAGTAATAACGCGAGGGAAAAAAAGGAGTAGTTGGGTTTGAATCATCCTATTTTATTTGTCCAGAAAACAGAAACCAGTGAAAATATTTGGTAAAATGTTCAATTTAGCTCTTGCACTTATTGGGGAAGTTCTATTTAGCCCATTTGCAACTTTTTGTCTAAATTAACCTAGAAGTTTCAATTTAGTCTCAAAAATCAAGAAGTTCAATTTCTTAATTTTGAGATTAAATTTCTTGATTTCTTAATTTAAACTCAAAAATTAAGAAGTTTAATTTCTTGTTTTTCTTGATATTTTAGCTAAATTGAGCTTAAATTGAAACTATTGGGTAAATTGGACAAAAAGTTAAAAATGAACTAAATTGAATTTTCTCAATAGGTACAGGGGTGTAATTGAGCTTGAAGCCAAAAATATTTCAGGACAGACCTTTTTTTTTTGTTTTGTTCTTTTTATATGTCTTTTCAGATATCTATACAAAAGCCTGAAGGAAAGGAAACAGTACAAATATCTTTGTAAAATTCCTTAAAATTTTCAATTTATTTGTCTGCTTGACAATTTCTTTTTGTTTGTCCTGTTTAACAGAGAGGAGAACTGCTGCCTGGGAGAACAATTGTCGCCAGCTCAATTCGAGATCCTGATATTGAGATGGAGCTCAATGAATTGAGACAAAAGAGAAAAGAATTCTAAAAGTACAATTCCCATAGATGTAAAAAAACTATAATCCGTACTTCCAAGTACAAATTTGGAATAGGTCTCTTTTGCCAAAATATTAACTTGTAGAGCTGAAGCCCAAATAGACAACCATTGTATAGTTACACCGAACTGAAATAACAGAGCTGAATGGTGAAAAATAATCTATGTAGCCGATCTCAACGCAAGTTTGATTGTTGTTGTTTGTGTTTTGAAATGGGTGTTGCAGCAAACTGTGTGATTTGGATTTTAGCATGATTATGGGTCTAGTATTTTGGCCTTTAAAATTTGCAGCAAAACAAGAATTTAAGGTGTTATCAGTGGCGATTTCCATGGATGCCGGCTGGTCCACAGCAGAAGGCTGCTGGTCAAGTTTTCTAAACTGTGAAGAGACAACAATTGTGTGCTGCTGCTAGAGAAACTTGGCATCTGTGAATCATGGCAAACTCACGTTTTCCATGCAAGGGGCATCTCATGTTTTACTCATTTTACCAAAATTTTTCTTCATATTTTGTTTGAAATTTTATTTCAATAGAAAATTGATTACTATTTGAGATTTCACATTGTAATACATAGAATTGATGGCATTATTCAACAACTCTACAGTTTAGAATTCTTACACAAGTCCCATCAATTTTAATAAAGTTCTGACTTAAAGTATATAATCTATTTTAAAGAAATTGAGATTTTTTTTTTTTTGGGTTAAATTGAGTAGGGAGAGTGGAACTAAAATCTGACTTTGTCAAATGAGTAATTCAGTCACTGGATCAAATTAAATTAGGTAAAAATTAATTTTTTAATAAAATTAACTTTTTAATCTTTAAAAATTATAAATTTATAACAAATTTTCATAAACTAATTTGGGATGAGAATAACTTTATTTTTTTATCATTTTGTGTTTGATTAAGAAGAAAATAAAAAGAGAGAAAATTTGAGAGGAAAATAAATTTAAATCCACTTTAATTTTTTTTAAATTAAAAAAAAATTATTGAAAAATTATAAATATCTCCTTATATTTTATTATCTTTTTTTTTCTAAATTTAAAAAGTAAAATTAAGTTTTCTGTTCATAAAATAACTTTTTGTTTAATATTTAATTTATTATTGTTATTATTTTTTATTTTCTTCCCATTATTTTTCTTCCTCTACCCAAACACAGCGTAAGAGTTCAAAACATGAGCAGGAAAGGTCTCAGTGAGAGCTTTAGTTGCTTGGTCTGCACGATTTTTCATTTTTCTTGCACAGTCCATTCAAATTAAAAATACTATAATAAGTGATTATTAGTCAATATTCAAAATTCCCATTCTTGGACTTACATTTGCCAACATTGCCCTAAAATTCTTTTGATAAAATTTCCAATCTTGGAATTAATTACATAAATATCCACGTCATGAAGAAGGGAATTCCCACTACAATACAATTATAGTATTCAAAAACTTGGTGCTAGTGGAAATATTTATGGGTAAATTATATATCTAAATTTAATATGCATATAATAGTAAGGAATATAAATTTTAAGTTGTAATATTTTTAATTTAAATAATATGAAAAATTTTCATAATTTTCAGTAATAATTTTTAAATTATTTATATTGACATGATATTTATTAAATAAAAAAATTATTTTATAAATTAATAATTTTTAATAAATAGATTCTAAATTATAAAAATGTCAATTTGTATAATTTAAATTATCAAATTTGCAGGCAGAGAAAAATTAATTTATAAAATATTATTTTTAATTAGTTAACTTTTTTTAATAAATACTAAATTAATAAAAAAATATATTTTTTAATTTAATAAATGCTAAATTAATAAAAAAATAATTTAAAAATTAATTATTAAAAATTATAAAAAAATTTTATTATATTTAAATTAAAAATTAATAATTTTATATTACAAATTAAAACTTAGACCTCCATCTAATTTACGCTCAGTCAAGAGACGCATTCAAAACTAAGAAAAGTTGAAAAATCTCGTGTTTGAGCCTTTACTAGCAGAGCTCAGCCAATAAACTTCACCCTCTATATTATATTATTATGACTATTTCAAAATAAATATTTGGTCAACACGTAGCCCTCCAAAAGCCAACCAAAAAGCTCAGCGTTCAAAGAGCTGTAGCAATACGAAGTCCAACACTTGTTTTGCTATAAATACCCCAGCTACCTTCTCATCTCCTCTCATCCCATCCGCATTCATCAACAATCACTCAACTGCAACTCTAGCAGAAGCTCTTTCTCTCCCTCTCTTTCTGGGTATACAGAAAATTAAGTTCTTTCTTTTCGGTTAACTAGTGCAGTGCGTTTTGGAAAAAGATGATGAGTTTCAGCAAGTCGACTACTGTTCTGGCCATTGTCTTTATCTTGGTGGCTGTTTTGTGCCAGGTTAGTGCGGAGGCGACTAGGGTGTTGCCACAGGATTTTGCCACTGCAAATCATCTGGAGACTTATTCGTCTGTCTATGAGAAGGCAAAGAATACCATGGCATGTTGGCTTGAACGCCTAGCGTCAGGACCCAGCCCCAAAGGCCCTGGTCACTAGCTCGTTTTCGTTCTATTCTTGATGGATGAGAGATATAGCGAGAGAGATTTTATGGATTTTTCATCCCTATATAAGAAACTTATAGAAAGAAAAAGACATTGCCTTCTTTTGTTCTTCGTCTTAAAATCAAAATATATTTGAGTTATAATAACTTCGTTATAGGATTGTGTGGGAAAAAGAAATGTAAATAATACTCTTTTATCCAATAAATTAATGATTGGCGTTAGATTTAATGCCATTTTGTTCAAGTTCGCTCCAGCTTAGAAGAATTTTTTACTAGTGCTTGCAGGAAATTCTTACTTAGAGTGGTCCACTTAAACTCAACCTATAAATATATAAGATTAATGTATTTATTAGGTAAATATCACCTTAAATTCATAGTAGAATAAGTCTAAAAAAAAAAAAAAATCCATCGCTCAAATAGAAAGTTTTGAACTTTTACATGCATATGTGCACATATGTATTAAGATCTAAGATGTACAATAGACATATTCTTGTATCAACTTAATTAATTCACCATGTATATATATATATTATAGATTGATCTCTATTAATATATTATTATATAAATCAATTAGTTTTCACTTTAAAATTATCTTTAAAATTGTGAAATGTCAAATTCAATCATATCTAATAAATGAATTTTTAAATGTACTTAATCTACCACTTGACCTATTCAATTACTATATGTTCTTACTTTTCCATGATGCCCTTCTATTTTTTTGGTTCTTTCGCATGAAAACTGAATTAGAAATAAAGGCTTGTGTTTACCACTATTGGGTCAACTTGGACCGGCAGCAATATACATCTAATGCTATGACAATGATTTCATTATAATTATTAATTGTGACGAATTTACGTAAGTCTTACTATAATTAAATGTTATAATAAAATTATTATATGTATTTATATTTAAAATTTTTATCTATATATGTAGTATGTGTATATCAACTTATACGATAAAACTAATATATTTTAACATTTTTAAAATAACAACATGGACAAATATTATAGTTTAAAATAGAAAAAAACTACATCAAGTTAAACATTATTAAATCTCTTACTTAGGTCATATTGTTGAGAATATGAAAGTGTTAAGAGAAAAGTTTCTGTTTGAGGAGTAGCATGCCAAATAAGTTCAATGTAAAAGAGACTCACATTTAAAAGGGAGATGATTGGATATAAGCAAGTGTTAAGATTTTTGCATTAAGAAAAAAAAAAAAGATGAGTGGAAGATATATAAGTAAGAATGATCTATAGATTATTACCTTAAGGTTGTGTGTGGTAAAATGTTAAAAAATCAAGGGTTAAATATTATTCTTGTATGTTTTAAGCTTTAAAGAGGATAAGTACTAATTTAGTCCCCAAAATTAATATTTAATCTCTAAAAAAAGTATATTAATAAGATAAAAAATTAATATAGTTTTCTTATTAGATGTCCAGGAGCCCAAAATGAGTCTATGAATAGAAGTCTTTTCATTTAAGTATTACAGTGTCATTAAGAGTCCAATTACTTCACAAAATCTGCTCGAGCATGCACCTTTAAGAGCTATGTTGTGCTATTATGTATGTAACACCCCAAAAATTTTAAATTTTATGAGCATTTTTGGTATTTTAATTTTATTTAAATTTTAGGAATTTTTTTGAGATTTTTTGGATTTTAAAAATCGGGTTCGATTTTCCGAAAATATAAACTTTGATGATTTTTAAAAATTAATTTAAAGACCACGTGGCAAAACTAAAAATATATTTGGAGTCTACGTATTTTTCTGAGTTTTCTGAAATTTTTTTCGGAATTTTTGGACCTCGTTTTCGGTCCCGAGGCAGAGTAAAAATTCAAAATTTTGTATCTTGAATCGGACCGGTCGAATCGAACCGGTCGAATCGGACCGGCCTTTTCCTTTTTCTTCTTTCCTTCCCCGCGCGCGTCGTTCCCTCTTCCTTTTCTCTATCTTTTCTCTCTCCTCCCCTGGCCACCCACCTCCCCACCTCGGTGGCCAGCGACCACTGACCTCCCCACCTCCCACGCCCCAAACGGCCGAAAACCGCGCGCGAATCCCTCCCTCGCGCGCGTGGCATTTCGGCTTCTTCGGCCAAAATCCTGCCGATCCGGCCACCAATTGGACCGGGTCTTGTGTCTAAAATCATCTACTCGGCGAGAGCTTTCCATAGACACCAAGAACGCCGAAATCCATTGAGCGGTTTGTCCGATTTTTGCTAGGGAAGTTTTTAGCCCATTTCGACTTTTGGGCTAGATTTCTCGAAAACCGTGAATCCCACCAGAAAACCGAGAGTACCAGAGCGCTCCACACGTCGAGAGTTTCGCGGGGATATAAATTTCAAAATTTTCTGACACCGTTTTTCGGTGGGTCCCACGGAACTTCCCAGTGTTTTTCTGAGCATTAAATGAGCTTAGAAAATTCTGAAAAATTTATGTACTAACCCCCGTGTTGTGGGCTTCGTGTAGGTATCCTCAATTCGCGGAAATTCGACGATTGACTGTGTCCGTGAATTTCCATGCACTGCACGAAAAGTCTCCGAATTGGGCCGAGGTTTTGCCTACCCCCATTGTCGACGCCCCGAGCCCAAGTCGGAATCGGCAAAGGTAAACCCGAACCTTGTTTTTTCGTAATTTTCTAGTGCTTAAATAGGATTAAAAATCCATAAAATATTCGTGGTAGCTTAGAAAATTATGATTCTTTTTGCAATAGCCTAGCAATATTGCTAAGGACCGCGGGACAAAGTTTTAGAATTTTTAGAACTTATTTGGGCAGTTTTTGCAAAAATGGTCAATTATAAGGACTAAATTGAAATTTTACATATTTGTGATGGATGATTGATTTGATGGGCCAGGAGGGGCTGTGTGATGTGATTGAGTTGTGGATATATGGATTGTGAGTATAGAAGTGTGTTTTGAGCCCTTTTGCAGGTTGGGTAGGTCCTAGGTATAGGGAGACTCACGATTTTCGGCACGACTTAGGACGTATTGGTCTTTTTCTTTGTTTGTATTGAGTCAGATTTATTAAATGATTGTAATAAAATTGTCAGGTGAGCCGGGATAGCCTTCTTCCTCCGCCCAGCCGCCACAGTGATTGTCGTCAAGTCTGTGAGTAAAATATTAATTTTAATTGTAATTTCACTATTATTATATGTTCAAGTATGCCCATGCATCACTTATATGCATATATTTATGTAGTTAACCTCTAGGCACGAATTATATTGCATTGATAACTGTTAAAGTGCCATGATGTTGTTGTGGTAATTTGGAGCAGTGTGCGTGCGTTGGTGTGCGTGTGATGTGGTGTGGACTATGGATAGGACGGGTAGTCACGGCTTGAGTTCTTCGCTGGGACCCGATCCTTCGGGGGTAGTCACGGCTTGAGTTCTTCGCTAGGACCCCCGATTTGGTTATTAAGTGGAAGTCCGAGCTGAGTTCTTCGCTGGCACCAGGTTAGATTTAAGAGAGCTGTATAGGGGATCAGCTCCCATATATTATGATTGATGTTACAGGGTGCGTGAGTGCTCCAAATTACCTTTTTGATGTTATGATGTGAAAATGTTGTTGATGTTGCATTTCACTCCACAGGTTGCATTAGTTCTAGATAGTTATAGAGATTATGGTTAAAATTGATATTTTACTCTCTGAGTTGAACGCTCACTCCTGTTCAAAAATTTTTCAGCCACAGAGGATATTTTTGAGGTTAACCTGCTTTCTCCCTCGCAGGTCGATTACTAATGTTTGTATAAACTTGTTAAATCTTAGAATTTCCGCATGTGTTAGAAATGTTTATTTGATTTGGGTCTGTAAACTAAATTATTATTGTGGACCTGTAAAATTATTATATGCATGTTTGATGGATCGATGAGGAGCCGAGCTCCCATTTATCTTTATGATGATATGAGTATGTGGAGGGTGAGCCGAGCTCCCAATGGATTGTTTATTGTGTTTACAGTCGGGTGAGTCAAAACTCCCCGTTGAAAGGTCCATTTTATGGGACTGATCATCCGTTGTTTTCTTGAAATTGGGCCCAAATTGGGCCTTGGAATTGGGTTAATAATAGTTAGGCTTACTACGGGCCTCGGGGGCTTTAGGCTGGCCCAGGTCCTAGTGCCGGTCCGGCCCATAGGTTGGGTCGTGACAATGTATATCGAAAGTCTCCTGACTTTTCGATCCACATGTTAGAGCACCACGGGAATCACTGACCACCATTTTCATATTTGTCATTATCAAACCATTGGCTCTGATGCCATTTGTTAGATATCTGGGAGCCCAAAATCTCTAGAGAAAATCTTTCTAGATAGGTCTTGTGAAAGTACTCACTCATTGGCTCAATATAACATTTAACCCTAAACTTCAAGGCAATAGATCTATGTATCTTTCCCACTTATTTGTTTCTCATTTATCCCATTTTTTTCAATATGAGAACTTGCATATTCCTAACACTTTTCAAGCATTTAAATAACATTAATGAAAAGTTAACTGTTATAAGAATAATAATTACCATTATTAATCTCCAAACAAACTTTCAAGATTTTGAGCTCAACAGTGGCGTAAAGTCCATAAATATTTTCTTTTACAAAAATCCATAAAAAAAACTCTCCCAAAACATATATAATTAGGCTGCCCAAATCTCTAAGCTGACATTACTTTCAAAATAAAGCGACGATTTGAGACTTTGTGTAGTCTCTATTTATTTATTTTTTCTCTAGCAAGTCACATGCTGAGCTTTAATATTATAATTTTTTGCTCATAAAAAAAGCCACTATTATAATATATATTACTGTAACATTTTAGATAATCTCTTACTTATTGTGACATCAAAGTATGCTTGTGATACTCTTCTAATTTCTTCCCATTATTATTATGATTATTAAAGAAGATAAAACATAAATTTAAATTGAAAGATACGTAAATTAGGGAGGGTCCATAAAAGAATTTTGGAGTTCCCTTGCCTTTCTTTTGCTTCTTTAGTAGGGGATCGCCTTCCCTTAATTTCCTCAATTAGCGTCTGTTTTGCATCTTGTTTTGACTTTGGAGGACCACCTTGGTATGTGTAGCCCATCTTAAAATTGAAATTTCTCGTGTTTGAGCTTTACCCAGCAGAGCTCAACCAATAAATTTCATCTTTTAATGAAAATTACTATATAATCCATACATCTTAATAAAATTAACTATTTGGTTTCTACATTTTATTTCTCTTGAACTATTTAATCTTTTCATCAAATTTCTTTTTAATTAAATATTTTAATCCTAGTTAAATCACTATTTAGTCCTTTTTTTAATAAAATTAATTAATTAATTAATATATTTTGAGAAAATATATTAGTTAGTCCATATATTGTGGTTCTATTAACTTTTTAGTTTCTTTTATTATTTTTTTATACCCAACTGCCTTGACCCTCTCTCTTACATCTCTCCCAATAATTTTTTTCTTCTGCATTCGTACCTTTTTCCCTCTCATTTTCTCTCTATTTTCTGTCTTTTAATAGAAATTAGTACAAGTTAAATGTGTAAAAAAGTTTAATCAATTTCCCTAAATCTATTGTTTTCTAATAGAGAAAACACAAAAATGATGTCCAGATAATTGAATAAAAATATTTAAATAATTTTAAAAAAATATATAAATTCATATTTAGTTTTCACATAATAAAATTTTTATTTTCATCCAAAAATGTATTTTTTAAAATATTGTGTTTTTAAAACATAGAAACTAATTAATTAGTTTCACTAAAATAAAGAGACTAAAGAATAGTATTTTTAAAAACACACAGACTAAATAGTAATATTTTTAAAAATACAAGGACTAAAAATAGTATTTTTAGAATTATAGGGACTAATTAATTAGTTTGCTAAAATAGAGGGATTATTCACTAACAGAAAATTTAACGGAGAGACTAAATAATTTAACAGAAGTAAAATACATAGATTAAACAGTATACTTTTCAAAATATAGGGATTAAATAAGTAATTTATTAAAATATAAAGACTAATTAATAATTTTTTCATATTATTACGACTTTTTCAAACTAAATATTTAGTCAACACGTAGCTTTCCAAAAGCCAACTAAAAAGCTCTGCGTTCAAAGAGCTGTAGCAATACAAAGTCCAACACTAGTACTGCTATAAATATACCAACCACCTCTCATCTCCTCTCATCCCATCCACATTCATCGACAATCACTCAAAAGCAGCCACTCTAGCAGAAGTTCTTTCTCTCTCTTTCTGGGTATACAGAAAATTAAGTTCTTTCCTTCCAGCCAGCTAGTGCAGTGCATTTTGGAAAAAGATGATGAGTTTCAGCAAGTCAACCACTGTTCTGGCCATTTTCTTTATCTTGGTGGCTGTTTTGTGCCAGGTTAGTGTGGAGGCGACTAGGGTGTTGCCAGAGGATTTTGCCACAGCAAATCATCTGGAGACTTACTCGTCTGTCTATGAGAAGGCAAAGAATACCATGGCATGTTGGCTTGAACGCCTATCGTCAGGACCCAGCCCCAGAGGCCCTGGTCACTAGTTCTTTTTCGTTTTATTCTTGATGGTTGAGAGACAGAGCAAGAGAGCTTTATGGATTTTTCATCTATATAAGAAAATTATAGAAAGGAAAAGACATTGCTTTCTTTTGTTCTTTTACGGTTTCTTTGTTTTAGAATCAAAATACTTGTTTTGCACTAACTTTGTTATAGGATTCCGGAAAAAATGTAAATAAATTCTTTTATTTAATAAATGATTGGAGTTAGATTTTAAAATTTTTCTTATTTGTAATCGGTCTATCATCGATTCAAAATACAAGATTCAAAATACAAGATGTATTTCACATATTTATATATTAAATCCATAATAAATAGAGTTTAAACAAGAACTGCGCTAAATTTGCTCTAGTGCTGACAATTCTTGGAACACATGCTATGCAAATAGAAAATTTTGACATGTATGTCCACTTATGTATTGAAATAAGATGCACAATAGACAAATTCTTGTATCAACTTAACTAATTCACAATGTATATTATAGATTCATCACTATTTATAATATATGGTTGCATATATCAATTAGCTTTCACTCAAGGATATTAATTAAAATTAATTTTAAAATTATAAAATTGTCGAATTAATTAAAACCCTAATTAATTGAAATCTAATGAACCAATTTTTACATGGACTTAATCAACCACTTGACATATTCAATTGAAACACATAAATTAATTAAACAAATATTGTTAGTTCTTGTTTTTCCCGTGACACCTTCTAACTTTTTTGTCCTTTCTCTTGAAAATTGAATTAGAAATAAAGGCTTAGTTTGCCTTTATTGGGTCAATTTGTCCTTTCTCTTATAAAACACATAAAATGCACACATTACTTTTTAAATAGCTTGTGAGGTATTGTTTACATCAGCAACAATACGTTAAATTGGTTCAATTTACAGAGCATATTAACATTTTCTGTAAAAATTTAAAGAGAAAAATATACTTTTGATTACTGGCAATAATAAATATATTTGTATCTCTAGAGGTGTTGTATTTAAAATTCTTGTCCATAAACGTAGTAAATGTGTATGTATACACTACAATGCTCATGACAATACTATAAAAATAGTCTATATATTGTAACATTTTTTAAAAATAAGCATACAGTGCTTGTGCTTATATTATTATATTTGAGTTCTCCATTGCTTTTCTTTTGCTTCTTGAGTAGGGAATCGTCCTCCCTTAATTTCCCAAATTAAATGTCTCTGTCTTGAATCTTGCTTGGACTTTGGCGGACCATCTTGGATATGTGGCCAATCGCTTCTTGTCCTTAATCCCTCCTCTAATCACTCTCCCTAAATTCCTTCTCTTTCCCTTAAATCCCTCTCATTTTGCTTCTCTTTTGCTGCTTGTTTTGCTTCTCTAGGGCCTCTTGCTGGCTGCTAGCTAACATTGGTAGTTAAATGTCCCTCTCCCTCCCCCAATAATAATAATAATAAGCTCCCAAAAATCCTAAATCACAAAGGATGCAAAATAGTGAAACCTAAAAATCCTCATATAGCCAATCCTACAATTTGCCTTCATCGTCCAAATGTCATGTAGTCTTTCTCCTGCAAATCATATCTGGCTTTATAAGCAGCGATGATAACGTGTTAGATATTTTTTAATTTATCAATGAATTTAAATAGTATATAATAGGACTGAAAATAAAATAAAATTTAATAATTAGAACCCATGTCAAGTTATTAGGTTTGAGTTTTTTTGTATTAGATATTTATTATTTAAATCTATGTATATAAATAATTAATTTGATATAAAATATATATTTTTATACAGAAATTTATAATTTTTAGAATATTATATTTTAAATAAATAGAATATAAATATTTTTACAGGATTATTAAAATTTAAAAAAAATTATTAAGAAAAAAAATATAAAAATAAACTATTTCAAGTAGTATTGTAACACCCCAAATTTTAAATGTATTATTTTGTGAGCAATATTAATATTTTTATTTTATTTAAATTTTAGGAAATTATTTGAAATTTTTCAGATTTTCGAAATCGGGTTTGCTTTCCCGAAAATATAAAACTTTGATAATTTTTAAAAATTAATTTAAAGACCACGTGGCAAAACTAAAAATATATTTGGAGTCTACGAATTTTTCTGAGTTTTCTAGAATATTTTCAAATTTTTGGGCCTCATTTTTGATCCCAAGGCAGAGTAAAAATTTAAAATTTTGTATCCTGAATCAGACCGGCCGAATCGAACCCGACCGAATCGGACCAATCGAATCGGACCAGCCTTTCTTTTTTTCTTCTACCCCCCGCTGGCCCCCTCTCTCTCTCTCTCCTCTCTCTCCTCTCTCCACCTCCCTAGGCCGCTACCCGCCACACCCTCCCCACCTCGCCGGCCGCCCCCCTGCCTCCCTCCCACGGGACGTCCTAGGCGGCCGAAAAACGCGTGCGAACTCCTCCCCTGCGCACGTGCGATGCCTCACATTCCCGGTCGAAATCCTATTCATCCGGCCACCGATTGGGCCGGGTTTTTTGTCAAATACCATCTACACCTCGAGAGCTTTCCATAGACACTACGAACACCAAAATCCATAGAGCGGTTTGTCCAATTTTTGTCCGGGAAGTTTTAGCCTATTTCGACTTTTGGGCTAGATTTCTCGCAAACCGTGAACCCCACGAGAAACCGAGAGTACCAGAGCGCTCCACTCATCGAGAGCTTCGCGGCAATATAAATTTCAAAATTTTCCGACACCGTTTTTTGGTGGGTCCCATGAAACTTCGTAGTGTTTTTCTGAGCATTAAATGAGCTTAGAAAATTTCGTAAAAATTATATACTAACCCCCGTGTTTCGGGCTTCGTGTAGGTACCTTCAATTCATGGAAATTCGACAGTTGCCCGGATCTCTGAATTTCCGGCCAGACAGACAGGCTATTGAAAAAGTCTCGGAATTGGATCGAGATTTTAGCTGCCCCACCATTGTCAGACGTCCCGAGCGCGTTTCCAAGATCGGAATCGGCATAGGTAAACCCGAACCTTGCTTTTTCGTAATTTTCTAATGCTTAAATGGGATTAAAAATTTATAAAATATTCGTGGTAGCTCAGAAAATTATGATTCTTTTTGCATTAGCTTAGTAATATTGCTAAGGACCGCGGGGCAAAGTTTTAGAATTTTTAGAGCTTATTTGGGTAGTTTTTGCAAAAAGGGTCAATTATAAGGACTAAACTGTAATTTTACATATTGTGATTGGTGACTGTTTGATGGCCTGAGGGGGCTGATGTGATTGAGTTGTGGATATATGGTTTGTGGATATAGAAGTGTGTTTTAAGCCTTTTTGCAGGTTGGGTAGGTTCTAGGTATAGGAGAGACTCTGCCGGATTTTCGGTACGACTTAAGATGTATTTGGTCTTTTCTTGGTTTGTATTGAGTCAATTGTATTAAATAATTATAATAAAATTGTCAGGTGAGCCGAGACAGCCTTTCTCCTCCGCCCAGCTGCCACAGTGATTTCGGTTAAGTCTGTGAGTAAAATATTAATTTTAATTGTAATTTCAATATTATTATATGTTCAAGCATGCCCATGCATCACTTATAAATATGTATTTATGTAGTTAAACACTAGGCACGCTTTATGTTGCATTCACAACTGTTAAAGTGCCATGAATGTTGTTGTGGTAATTTGGAGCAGTGTGCGTGAGTTGGCGTGCGTGTGGTGTGGTGTTGGCTATGGGCGGGGTGACTAGGCACGGTGAGATCTTGACGGGACCGGTCCTTGGGGTAGACACGGCTTGAGTTCTTCTGGGACCTCAATTTGGTTTATTAAATTGGAAGTTCGAGCTTGAGTTCTTCAGTACAGCTTTGATGAAGAGAGCTATAGGATATCGACTCCCATATATGTATTGTTTGACATTATCGGGTGTGAGTGCTCCAAATTACCTTTTGTTATCTTTGTGTATGCCGATGAAATATTGCCGATGTTCCATTTCACTCTACTCTGATGCATTAGCTTTAGATAGCTATAGAGATTATGGTTAAAATTGATATTTTACTCTACTCTTAACGCTCATCCTCCCTTCATTATTTTTTCAGGCTACAGGAGGATATTTGTTGCGGTTAACCTGCTTTTCTTCTTCGCAGGTCGTTTATTAATATTTATATAATTCTATTAACTCCTAGAATTTTCGCATATGTTAGAAACATTTATTTGATTTGGGTCTGTAATATAATTACCATGTTGGACCTGTAAACTTATTATATGCATGTATGTTGGACTGGATGAGGGAGCTGAGCTCCCATTAGTTTTTATGTTGTTATGAGTATGTGGAGGGTGAGCTGATCTCCCCAATTGATTATATATTGTGTTTACAGGTCGGGTGAGTTAAAAACTCCCCATTAAAAGGTCCATTTTATGGCCGGACTCTGTCCGGTTGAATTCTTGAAATTGGGCCCAAATGGGCCTTAGAGTTGGGTTGAGGAATAGTTAGGCTTACTACGGGCCTCGAGGGCTTTAGGCTGGCCCAGGTCCTAGTGCCAATCTGGCTCATAGGTTGAGTCGTGACAAATGTGGTATCAGAGCTTAGGCTCCAGATTCATAGGGAAAAATTGTCTAAAGTGTTGGAAAGAGTCTAATAGGAGTCACATGCGGAATATAGGGTCTACATTCGTCTTGCATTGTCATCTTTGCTTCTAGTTTCTGCTTTATATAATTGTGTAAATATGAGTCTATAGAGCTGTGTAATATACAGTTTTGAAATTTTGTGGGCTAATGCTGCTAAATTTCAGGAAAATGCATAGAAGCAGGAGAGCTGCCACTGCACCAGAACTAGATGTGCCTGACGAGGTGTCAGCACAGGATGAGGCGCCTGCCCCGAGGAAGCAGGGTAGGAGGCCTAGAGCTGCTCAAGTAGAAGAGCAGCTGCCACCAGTTCAGGATCAGTCTTTTATGGCACAGGGTCCCATGGACCCAATGGTAGCTACTCTAGCTGGTTTGCAGAGAACCATCGATATGATGGCGCAGTATATGATTCACCCCCCACAGCAGCAGCAGTCCACCGCACCAAGAGGGGAACCTTACAAACAGATAATCAATTTCAAGAAGTTGGTGCCTGGTACTTATGATGTGTCAGATGATGCCTATCGGTTTTTGGATTCCTGCAGACAGGCAGGAACAAAGTTGCAGTTGACTAATAGGAGACTCATAGAGTGTGTGCAGCATGTCATGGGGCCTATGCCTAGACAATGGATGAATGATTACATATTACCTAGGATGGAAGGGTTATCATGGACCTAATTTGTGGAACTGTTTATCAATCGGTTTGTACCAGAAAGTTTCAGAGATCAAAAGCAGTGGGCCTTTGAGGCCTTAAGGCAGAATGGCAGGTCTGTAGATGAATATGCTACAAAATTTCTGGAATTGAGCAGATATGCCCCTACAGCAGTAGCTACAGAAAGTATGAAGGTGAAAAGATTCCTAAAGGGGCTGGACAGGAGATATGCAAACCTGGCCATGATGTCTGATCAGTCTTTTGATGTGGTAGTTGATTGAGCCCGACAGATTGAGATTAGCTACATCGGAGATGACAGTGGAAGAGCAAAGAAAAATAGAGCAGAGGGTTCTTCAGGTGTTCCCCACATGGGTGCTCTGGATAGCGGAGGCTAGAGTAATTACAGAGGAAGAAGCAGGAATAAGAGGAGTGGTTTTAGACACAAATCTCGAGGATTCAGACCAGGGTACGGATCCAGCAGTGGTCACAGTTCGGGATACAACAGTTCTGGGTTTGGTTCAGGATCTTCCCTTGCGCTTTGTGCACAGTGTGGAAGAGGACATTCAGGACTTTGTATGATGAGTTCAGGAGTATGTTTCAGGTGTGGCCAACCAGGTCACTTTGCTAGGGAATGCCCCGTGTTTAGCGAGCCATAGATGGGGTCACAGGGTTCTATTGCAAATGTTCCTCATTAGTTGTATCCTGGTGCTTCTAGTATGGCAGACAGTTAGTTCAGTGGCCAACAGGGTCGAGGATAAGGGGGACATGGATTTGGAGGCTACCAGGATGCTCAGGCTTCTAATGCAGTTGTGGCAGGTATTCTTCTAGTCTGTTCCTATGAGGCTCGTGTTTTAATAGATCCGGGTGCTACGCACTCATTTGTCTCCACAGTGTTTGCCATGAGATTGGGTAGGAACCCTACAACTTTAGAATGCCCTTTGTCTGTAGCTACCTCGCTTAGTGACAACATAGATGTAGATATGGTTTTTTCGGGTAGCTCAGTAATAGTGGATAGAAAGATCCTCCCAGCAGACTTGGTTCCTCTACCAGTAATGGATTTCGATGTAATTTTGGAAATGGATTGGTTGGCAACTCATTATGCCACTTTAGACTGCACGAACACAAATGTGTATTTCCACGTACCTGGTGTGGAAGAGTTTAACTTTGATGGTGATAGGAGCGTGGCTCCATATAATTTGGTGTCGGCAATTAGTGCTAGAAAAATGTTGAGGAGTGGATGCCAAGGGTATTTGGCATTGGTGAGAGATACATCTGTAGAAGGTGTCAACATAGAAAATGTTCCTGTTGTCAGAGAATTCATGGATGTCTTCCCTGAGGAGCTTTCAGGGTTGTCACCAGGAAGGGAAATAGAGTTCTGCTTTGATGTTATGCCGGGTACAAACCCCATATCAATGTCGCCTTACAGGATGGCACCAGCAGAATTGAAAGAGCTGAAGGAGCAACTACAGGAGCTTTTGGACAAGGGTTTCATAGGTCCGAGCACTTCACCCTGGGGCACTCCTGTTCTATTCGTGAGAAAGAAAGATGGGTCCTTAAGGTTATGTATTGATTATAGACAGTTGAACAAGGTGACTATGAAGAACAAGTATCCACTTTCTCGGATCGATGATCTGTTTGATCAGCTTTAAGGAGCTAGATTCTTTTCCAAGATAGACCTGTGATCAGGCTACCATCAGTTGAGAATCAGGAATGAGGATGTGTCCAAAACAGCATTCAGGACAAGATATGGTCATTATGAGTTCTTGGTGATGTCTTTTGGACTCACTAATGCACCAGCAGCCTTCATGGACTTGATGAACACTCCTAGACCATTTTGTCATCGTATTCATAGATGACATTTTGGTATACTCTCGGACCGAGGAAGAACACGTGTGGCATTTGAGGATGGTGTTGCAGACTTTGAGGGAGCACCAGCTATATGCCAAATTTTCAAAATGTGAATTTTGGATAGAAAGCATCTTATTCTTAGGACACGCGGTTTCTAGTGAAGGCATTCAAGTGGATCTCAAGAAAATTGAGGCTGAACTGATTGGCTTAGGCCTACAACAGTCACTGAGGTGCGAAGTTTTCTGGGCTTAGCTGGTTACTATAGGCATTTTGTGCAGGATTTTTCCAGGATAGCAGCTCCCTTACTAAGTTAACTCGGAAGAATGTTCCATTCATTTGGGCAGATGATTGTGAGGAGAGTTTCCAGAAGCTTAAGGACTGTCTAACCACCGCCTCTGTGTTGACACTACCTATGAGTGGTGAAGGATACACCGTGTACTGTGACGCCTCCAGAGTTGGCTTAGGGTGTGTTTTGATGCAGAATGGAAAAGTAGTGGCTTATGCTTCAAGACAGCTGAAGAGGCATGAGCAGAACTACCCCACCCATGATTTGGAAATGGCGGCTATAGTCTTTGCACTAAAGATTTGAAGACACTATCTGTATGGTGAAGTGTGCGAGATATACACCGACCACAAGAGTTTGAAGTACATCTTCCAACAGAGGGATTTAAACTTGAGACAAAGGAGATGGATGGAGCTTCTGAAGGACAATGATTGCACCATCCAGTATTACCCTGGGAAGGCCAATGTAGTAGCAGATGCTTTGAGCAGAAAATCTTCTGGCAGCTTGGGGCACATATCAGCGGAGAAGAGACCGTTGATTCAGGAAGTACATGAGTTGATGGATCAAGGTCTAATCTTAGATCTTTCAGATGAAGGGGTATTGCTGGCTCATTTTTCAGTGAGGCCAGACTTGCAAGATAGAGTCAGAGTTTCCCAGCACAGAGACCAACAACTGATGAAGATCATAGAAAGAGTACAGTAGGGTGAAGGTGGTGAGTTTGGATTTGCCAGTGATGGCGCCCTTATGCAAGGTTCCAGGATATGTGTGCCCGACGTGGACAACCTCAGAAATGAAATCATGCGAGAAGCACACTATACACTGTACAATGTTCACCCAGGCTCCACCAAGATGTACCATGATGTGAAAGATAGTTATTGATGGAATGGTATAAAGAGAGACATAGCAGACTTTGTGTCCAAGTGCTTAACTTGTCAGAAGGTGAAGTTTGAACACCAGAGGCCATCAGGGAAGCTGCAAGAGCTCCCTATCCCAGAATGGAAGTGGGAAATGATTACTATGGATTTTGTGACTGGGTTGCCTCATACCACGCGGGGATATGATTTGATATGGGTAATTGTAGACCGTCTGACTAAATCAGCTCATTTCTTGCCTATGAAGACTACATATTCTGTGGCACAGTACGCCTGGCTCTATATTCGAGAAATAGTCAGATTGCATAGAATTCCAGCTTCCATAATATCTGACAAAGGGCCCCAGTTCACTTCTCGATTTTGGAGGAAGTTGTAGGAGGCACTTGGCACACAGTTGAACTTTAGTACTGCTTTCCATTCTCAGACAGACGGACAGTTCGAAAGGACAATCCAAACACTAGAAGACATGCTTCGCATGAGTGTTTTGGATTTTGGAGGTCAATGGGATTATCAGCTACCTTTGGTGGAGTTTGTCTACAACAACAGTTATCATTCCAGCATAGGGATGGCACCCTATGAGGCACTATATGGGAGAAAGTGTAAGTCTCCTCTGTGTTGGACGGAGATGGGAGAAGCAAAGGTGCATGATGTAGGCCTAGTGCAGTACACTCAGAGATGGTTCCTTTAATCAAGGAATGATTGAAAACAGCTTTCAGTAGGCAGAAAAGTTATGCAGATCCCAGACGGAGGGATGTAGAGTTTGCAGTAGGCGACTATGTATTCCTGAAGGTTTCTCCGATGAAGGGAGTCATGAGATTTGGAAAGAAGGGCAAGTTGGCACCTCGGTATATTGGACCTTTTGAGGTTACTGATAGAGTTGGAGCAGTTGCCTATCGGTTGGAGCTACCACCCAACCTTTCTCATGTTCATCCTGTGTTTTACATCTCCATGCTCAGGAAATACATACCTGATCCTTCTCATGTGCTACAGCTGGATGTAATAGAGCTGAAAAAAAAACCTAACGTTTGAGGAGCAACCTGTAGCCATAGTGGACTACCAAGTGAGGCAGCTAAGATCAAAACAGATCCCTATGGTTAAGGTTTTGTGGAGGAATCAGTAAGTGGAAGAGTGCACCTGGGAGTCAGAGCGGGACATGCGTAGCAAGTACTCTTATCTATTTAATGTATAATTCTGTACTTTATTCTGCATTGTGTAAAAATTCGAGGACGAATTTTCTGTAAGGGGGGAAGAATGTAACACCCCAAATTTTAAATGTATTATTTTGTGAGTAATATTAATGTTTTTATTTTATTTAAATTTTAGAAAATTATTTGAAATTTTTCAGATTTTCGAAATCGGGTTTGATTTTCCGAAAATATAAAACTTTAATGATTTTTAAAAATTAATTTAAAGACCACGTGGCAAAACTAAAAATATATTTGGAGTCTATAAATTTTTCTGAGTTTTCTAGAATTTTTTCAAAATTTTTGGGCCTCGTTTTCGGTCCCAAGGCAGAGTAAAAATTCAAAATTTTGTATCCTGAATCGGACCGGCCGAATCGAACCCGACCGGATCAGACCGGTCGAATCGGACTGGCCTTTCTTTTCTTCTTCTTCCTCCCTTCCCCGCGCGTCCTGACCTCTCTCTCTCTCTCTCCCGTTTTCTCTCTCCTCCTCTCCAGGCCGCGCCGTCACCACCCAGCCCTCCCCACCTCGCCGGCGCGCCGCCCCAGTGCCTCCCCACAGCCGGCAGACGTCCTAGGCTGCCGGAAAACGCATGCGAACTCCTCCCCTGCGCGCGCGCCATGCCTCACCTTCCCGGCCGAAATTCTGCCGATCCAGCCACCGATTAGGCCGGGTCTTATGTCAAACACCATCTACACCTCGAGAGCTTTCCATAGACACCAAGAACACCAAAATCCATAGAGCGATTTGTCCAATTTTTGTCCGGGAAATTTTAACCCATTTCGACTTTTAGGCTAGATTTCTCGCAAACCGTGAACCCCAAGAGAAAACCGAGAGTACCAAAGCGCTCCACTAGTCGAGAGCTTCGCGGCAATATAAATTTCAAAATTTTTCGACACCGTTTTTCGGTGGGTCCCACGAAACTTCGTAGTATTTTTCTGAGCATTAAATGAGCTTAGAAAATTTCGTAAAAATTATATACTAACCCCCGTGTTGTGGGCTTCGTGTAGGTACCTTCAATTCGACAGTTGTCCGGGTCTGTAAATTTTCGGTCAGACAGACAGGCTACCGAAAAAGTCTCGGAATTGGATCGAGATTTTGGCTACCCCACCATTGTCAGACATCCCGAGCGCATTCCAGAGATCAGAATCGGCATAGGTAAACCCGAACCTTGCTTTTTCGTAATTTTCTAGTGCTTGAATGGGATTAAAAATTCATAAAATATTTGTGGTAGGTCAGAAAATTATGATTCTTTTTGCATTAGCTTAGTAATGTTGCTAAGGACTGCGGGGCAAAGTTTTAGAATTTTTAGAGCTTATTTGGATAGTTTTTGCAAAAAGGGTCAATTATAAGGACTAAACTGTAATTTTACATATTGTGATTGATGACTGTTTGGATGGGCCCAGGAGGGGCTGTGTGATGTGATTGAGTCGTGGATATATGGTTTGTGGATATAGAAGTGTGTTTTAAGCTTTTTTGCAAGTTGGGTAGGTTCTAGGTATAGGGGAGACTCTGCCGGATTTTCGGCACGACTTAGGACGTATTTGGTTTTTTCTTAGTGTGTATTGAGTCAATTGTATTAAATAATTGTAATAAAATTGTCAGGTGAGCCGGGATAGCCTTTCTCCTCCACCCAGCCGCCACAGTGACTTCAGTTAAGTCTGTGAGTAAAATATTAATTTTAATTGTAATTTCGATATTATTATATGTTCAAGCATGCCCATGCATCACTTATAAATATTATTTATGTAGTTAAACACTAGGCACGTTTTATGTTGCATTCACAACTGTTAAAGTGCCATGGATGTTATTATGGTAATTTGAAGTAGTGTGCATGAGTTGGCGTGCATGTGATGTGGTGTTGGCTATGGACAGGACGGGTAGACACGACTTGAGATCTTCGCTGGGACTCGGTCCTTCGGGGTAGACACGACTTGAGTTCTTCACTGGGACCCCGATTTGGTTTATTAAGTGGAAGTCCGAGCTTGAGTTCTTCGCTGGCACAGTTTGAATTAAGAGAGTCAGATAGGGATCACCCCATATATGTATTGTTTGACATTATCGGGTGTGTGAGTGCTCCAAATTACCTTTTTGCGGTTATGATGTGAAAATATTGCCGATTTGCATTTCACTCTACATGGTGCATTAGCTTTAGATAGCTATAGAGATTATGGTTAAAATTGATATTTTACTCTCTGAGTCGAATGCTCACTCCTGTTTATTATTTTTCCAGGCTACAGGAGGATATTTATTGCGGTTAACCTGCTTTTCTTCTTCGCAGGTCGTTTATTAATATTTGTATAATTCTATTAACTCCTAGAATTTCCGCATGTGTTAAAAACATTTATTTGATTTGGGTTTGTAATATAATTACCATGTTAGACCTGTAAATTTATTATATGCATGTATGTTGGACTGGATGAGGGAGCTGAGCTCCCATTAGTTTTTATGTTGTTATGAGTATGTGGAGGGTGAGCTGAGCTCCCCAATTGATTATATATTGTGTTTACAGGTCAGGTGAGTCAAAAACTCCCCGTTAAAAGGTCCATTTTATGGCCGGACTCTGTCCGGTTGAATTCTTGAAATTGGGCCCAAATAGGCCTTAGAGTTGGGTTGAGGAATAGTTAGACTTACTATAGGTTTCGTGAGCTTTATGCTGGCCCAGGTTCTAGTACCGGTCCGGCTCATAGGTTGGATCGTGACAAGTATATTAAGTATTGATAATTGAATTTGAGATGAATATGACTAATTTAGGAAAAAATTTAATTGGATTTAAATTCAAGCAAGGTGACTTCGTGAATACAATGGGGAATGTTATTCACAACATCGACTTGCTATTTACAGGTGTGATGGCAAGACAGCTCCAAATGAAGTCTTGAATATTTTGATTCTATTTATTGTTTTCTACGTTATCAACCAATCTCTCAACGTTATATCATTCTTCCTTGGGAGTTATGATAAGGGTAGCCCTTAACATAATCAATGGCATATATTTTTTTATAACAAATACAAAAAATAAATAAGATCCATTTTCCATAAAAAAATATAATTAAAATTCAGACTAAATTTTTTATGATTAAATAAAATTTTTGGAAAATTTTTCAGGATTTTTAATTAATTAAAATATTTTTCAAATTATTTTCACAAAAATAATTCCCCCCCCCAAAAAAAAAAAAAATAAATAAATTGAAGTCCACTAGCATACATGGAGCCTCCTACGGCGCAAGGCATGGACTAGGGCCCTAACCATCATGGATGGACCTTGGCCCAACCCATATTCCTTCATTTTGAAATATGTATCACCGTCCACTTTATCTCCATTGGGTAGCAAGGGTAAATGAAGAAAGTCAAGATGGAGAAAAAGAAGAAAGGTTAACGGGGCAAGGTGGAGAGGGACATAAGTGATTGAGTTGGTTATGGGCTTATATAAGCTTCAGTTTATTGTGAGCTGATATAAGTAAAATGAGTTGGTTTAGATATTAAAATGATTAGCCAATTCAATTCAATATTCTAATATGATATATAAAATGATTAGCCAATTCAATTCAATGTTCTAATATGATATATAATCCCAACAAATCTCCTTTTGATCTTGAAGAATTCCATCACTCTTATCTCCCTTGGAAACTTACTGTAGGATTCACGTTGTTCTTCTTTTCCATGTTGACGACTTTCTTTGCATTTGGCACCATGATTTGGCTCACTATTTGTTTGGATAAGAAGTGGACAACAAGTCCCATTTCTTTCGCGGCATTTCTTCCCTTCTTAATTAGCATTTGCGCTGCTGAAGTTCATTTGTATGTTGCATTTCTGGGTACCATGCAGGACGTTCTCAAAACAATTGGGAAGACTCTTCCTTCGTGTTTCCTCCCTTATTTATTTCAGAAGAAAAAGATCCACTGAGTTTGGTTTCTGCTCTTTTACGATGATGCACTTTGCAGCTCTGCTGTTATTAGCTTACTTCTCTGTTTGTTCCTCTGTTTTCTTCCATGCTTCTTTGCTGCAATGTTTCGGCCTTTTTTTTTTTTTTGACAAATTATTGTTTCCTCCTCTTTGACTTTGGTTTGGTTTTTATTGTCTGTTTTGGACTATGAAAGCTAATTTGGATTTGATTGGAAATATTAGTCAATAATTATTTTTAAAATTTTTTTAATAATATTTCTCCTTTTGACCAAAAGAACAATAATCAGTTCAGCAAATATCACAATAGCCCTTCTACACAACTGTAAGAAAGTCAATGCAAAATCAAGAAAATCCCCTAACGTAATTAAGAATGTGAACTTAGAATATGATTGATCTTCAATGGTTTAATGATATTTCAACTTGAGATTTTATAATTCAAATGATAATTCCAGCATTATTGAAAAGACGTTTATTAGTTATAATTTCACTTGATACGTAAATTTAATTACATAATTTATTTCTTTTTAAATTGAATTGAAATTAAAAATTAATTAACATCTAAAAGAAAACTCTATACGAGAAATTCTTATTTGGTTGTGGTTTGTTATAGAGCCAACATACAAATATACGAGTAGGATTAAAGGGATTGATATATTTATATTTTAAGTATATGAAATACATGAAAAAGAGAAAAAAAAAAAAAAAAAACAAAATGTATGTAATTGATGTAGTGTGTCCTAACAAGTGAGATTATCCCCTGGGGCAACGCCAAGTTGGCTGCAATAATCAGTATAATATCCTACTCGAGCTTGAACAGTAGCAGGGTTTCCACCATCGCATTCAAGAGCACCGTTAATGGCCCGAATGGTCGCCCCAAACCCTTGGCTTATGACGGGTTGGACATTGTTCATCCAATACCAGAGAGCAGTCTTAAATGAAATCAATGGGTCATTGGCTACAGTTTCAGGAGAGTTCAATCCGCCAAACCCAATGCTTTCTCCCGTTGGCCCATAGTTGAAGTTCCATGATAGTTAAATTGGTCCGCGCCCATAGTATCCTTTGTCGGGATTACATGGGTACTGTGTGTTGTCCTCGTCACAGTAGTCCCTGGAAGCACCGTTTATCTCTTCCATGTAGCAAAAGTCTGCACATAACAAGACATTTTGGTTAATTATCACTTAACTCATATTTCTAGCTAGTATTTTGTGCTGTATTAAATAGCTCATAGGGTATGAAATCTTACGTCCAGTCTCATGGGTGACATGTGCAAAGAAAGCCGCGATCTCACGCTTGGAATCATTAACCGACCCAACCCTGCCGAACCGAGGATACGAGCTCAGAGCATCAGCCTGATCAATTATTCCATTGAAAAATTCTGTCGTCACGATATCAGCCACTGAGACATCATTTGTAGGAGGGGCAATACAAGGACCTTCTTGGCACCCAGTGCCACAATATTCTTCGGTGGTGCCACAGAAACCCCATCTGCCACGGCACTCATTTGCTGCACAGCCACAGTTTTGAGCCACTACATAAGCTGGTAGGAACCAGCGAAAATTCCTGCTAAAACAATTATTGCCAAGGTTTCTCTTGTAAGAGTTGCCATTTCAGCTTGAGATGTGAATAGAGGTTGTGAACTCAGTATATTCATAGGATTTGAGAGATGTCAAGTGGGTGGGGTGGGTGCTGGAAATCAATTCAATTTGAACTTGCAATTACTAGACGAGTATGAGGCGCGTTTTTTTTGGCTAAATATCTAAGTAATTCAATTTATAAGTATTTTCATAAAATTTATTAAATTTTAATTTTATTTTATAAAAGTCATTGTAATAAAAAAATTAAAAACTTTTAGATTAATTCACTGACTTATCAACTATTTTATAAATAAAATTACTTTATTTTATTAATTTTTTTTAAAAAATAGAATTCATAAAACGTATTCAGCTATCCCTCTCACCATTAAACTTCTATCTTTTTTATATTTTTTTCTCTGTCAGTAACTAACGATCAGGTAATTTTATTTATAAAATAGTTGATAAATTAATATGTTAATTTGAAAACTTTTAATTTTAAATTACAATAATTTTTACGAAATCAAATTAAAGTTTAATAAATTTAAAAAATAAATTAAAATTTAATAATTTTTATAAAAATACTCATAAAATTGAGTATGTGATAATTACCTTCTTCTACTTGACTTTGACCTGTTACAAAGCACTTTTGGAATATAGCTTTGAAAAGTCTCACTTCATTTTTCAATTTCATCTCCATAGTCGGCCACTATATAATCATTATTTAGTTATATCTTAGTCTTTCACTTTCTTTTTTAACTCCAAAAATAATTTTCTGAGTGTAACGGTCATTATCCTCAAAATCTAGAGTTCACGATTAAATAATTTCATTAATCTCTATTTTAATCCTTATAGGAGAACTTGTTATTGAGTTATAGTGGGTCTCTAAAGAGTTGCAAATATAAACTACTCATAATCGATTCATCCATCCACCTTAAAGCGGAGATAATATTTAGTCTCTACATAGAGTCAAATTGAGGTCGAACGCCTCTAACTCTCAAAGTTTATTATTAAGCCACCACACTCAATGATTAATCATTCACTTGCTCATCCATCTATTAGTTTGCGTAGTAATATATCATTGGCTAAGAATATATCATTGGCTCATACTATTTTTAATTTTTCATATCATATTTTAATTAGATGAATAGTCAACTCAAAATTCAATTTATTTGGTAAATGAAATTATCTTTATTTTATTGATAAAAGCTTTAATTTTGACTTAAAAGAGTACATATTTTCATTTATTACAATTTTTTTCTTAAAAAATTTTGATGTAATGTTGTATTTTTATCTGTATAAAAGATAAATTTAATATATATTATAAAAGTGTAAATTAAAATTTACTCTCAAAACCTGTAAATTAATACATGTATTTTTAAATTCACCTATTTAAATTTTAGTATTTTAATAAACCTGCAGGTCTCTAATTTTTCATTCAAATTACCATTAATTTCAATAAAATTATCAAAATGTTATTCATTTATAAACTTCAAAATTAAACAAAATGGTGCCTAATATTTTGATTTAGTAATTACCTCTAATATAGTAAAATTAAAAATTTTAATTGTTTTAACTTTTAATTTTACAAATTAAAAATTTATAAATTATATGTTAAAATTTTTAATATAATTAGTAGTTAATTTTACAAAATAATTATTAATTAAAAATTAATTATTATTTAATAAGATGAAATTTTACAAAATTAATTATTAATAAACCTTAATTTAATTATATATTAAAAAAGATATGGGTTCCCTCCCTCACCCGACCAGGATTTGCAGTCTTGCATGAACAGCCAGTGAATCTAAAGCCCAAAGCCATATCTGTAACCATCTCCACTCTCCAAAGCATTTGTAATTGTGGGCAATGGCGGAGATTTCAAGGCTAAAAGATATTGTTGTGGCTAATTTGAGATGAAATTCTGATTGTTCTGAAGTTGGCATTCTCAGCAACTTGGTTTTTTTTTTTTCCCCTGTAATTCCAACTCTTATTGTATGTATGCAATTCCTTTTCTCGGGTACTATTTGATATGCTTGGGAATTTTTCGTTTTCAATTTCAAGGCTTTCAAGAGAACAGTGGAATCCCTTGAGAAGCTGATGGATGCCACAACCGAAGAGCTGATCTGGTGCTGTCGAAGCTTGAAGGAAATGGCCGAGAAGAGCTGATTGAGGATGACGTTGGAGATGGGTGAACAGGGATGAGGAAGTGGTGAACTGTGAAATGGTGCTATTCGAACTGTGAGGGAGATTGGAAGTAGTGATGAGGGTCGGTTCTTATGTATTTGTTAGGGGATGAAGATGGGTGGACCGACAAGGAAGTGCTGAGAACCAGATGACGTCGGCCAATGCGACATAAAAAATTATATTTACTACGATATTTTAAGAATTTTAAAATTTCTTAATTAAATTAAAAAATATGAATATTTTATAAAAATTATACTAATATATATTTAATTAATTATTTATAAAATTTAAAAATTTATTTTTAAAATATTTTTATATGTAAAGTATATGAATTTTAATAATGATTTTTTCCTTATATATATATATATATATATATATATATATATATATATATATATATATATTATTTTATTTATGATTTTATTAGTATATATTAATTAATTTTAAAAATATTTAATTAATTAATTAATACGTAAAATAAAATTATAATTAATTAAAAAATTTATCATTAACATAATTTTATAATATGATTATAAAATGTATATTGCATATGAATATGAATTTTAATAATGATTTTTTCCTTATATTGCATATATATATATTTTTCTATTTTATTTATCATTTTATTAGTGTACATTAATTAATTTTAAAAATACTTAATTAATTAATTAATTAATACGTAAAACAAAATTATAATTAATTAAAAATTTTATCATTAACATAATTTTATAATGTGATTATAAAGTATACAATGTAAAAATATATATTAATTTATATTATTAAAATAAAATAATAAATAATTCACTTGTATACAACCATTTAATCATAAATAGGAGGATATTTCCTCTCCTCTCGCATTAATCTCGCAATTTTATGAGCTAATAAAGAAAAAGCCCAATAATTCTTGTACAGACAAATTACTGGAGTTCATCAATATGTTACCCTAACTTAACCTGATATAGCCTACATTGTGAGCAAGCTTTCCTATTAAGGACCACTGGAAAGCTGTGAAACGCTTGCTTCATTATCTTCGCTGTGCTCATGATCAAGATTTTTTTTTTTGGCTAAAGATTCTGATATGCAGTTGCATTGTTATTCAGACAGTGATTGGGTGGTGACCCAGATGATTGACGCTTTGCAAGTGAGTATACGTTGGCTATTTGGGTTACAATTTAGTAGCTTTGATGGCAAAGAAACAACCAACCATAATGATTGCATTAAATTATATAGACATTTAAGGTTAATATGCATTGCATTTTGTTAGCATTTAGTATACTCTTATATTTATTTTTATATGTTTTCATTATTATTTTAGAAAACATGTTAATCCAACTCAATTAATTGATTTTTATATTTTATCAGGTGTTTTTATATGGTTCTAGAATTAAAGACGAGTTTGGAAGAGATTTGGAGGTCAAAACGTGAAGAATACATTGCCAAAAACATTACACGGGCCGTGTAACTTACCCCGTGTAACTTCCTGGACCCCGTGTAACTCATTGGACTGAAGAAAACGTAAAAAATGAAGTGGCAGAAATTTACACGGGGCGTGTATCACTACACGGCCCGTGTAAAGTCCCATGACAGTAATTCTAATGCGACTTTTCTTCGCTCCAACACGACCCTGATGGACTCCTAATGCTACTAGGACTCTGAAATTAGGGTTTTTACACCAGATATAAATAGAATAAGTCAGGAATTGAAGGAGAGGAGAGAATTTACATCAAAAGAGGAGAATTAACATTCAAGAGCCGATTTACATTCAAGGAGGCTAGGGAGAAACAATATCTGCAAGATTGCTAGAAGGGATTTTCAGCTGAAGTTCCAAAAATCCAAGGCTGCAACTCTCTTTCTGGGTTCTTTCACTATATTTTCTTCTCATGTTTTCTCATTATCTTTTTATAAACTTGATTGTAAAACTCACTATGAGTGAGTAGGTTCTTTATTCTAGGGTTAGGGTGTAGCACTCAATTTCATTATGGATCTGGTTTGATTTTATTTAATACATTGGGTATTTTATTCTTTGATTAAATCTCTTGTGATCTTAATGCATGCTACGTGTTGGTACCCACTTAGTATTAATTATAGATATTAATTGAAGGACTGAAAGGTGAAGGTTAATATTAGAAAATCGGGATTTTGAACTTAGGAAATCTGACCTAGAGATAGGCTGATGACCTTTGTGGAGTTCCAAAATTAATCAAAGATCTTAAAGAGTTTTAATTAATTTAATCACCATGAAAGTAGAGTTTATGTTAATTTAAATACACCTTGAGTGCCTTGAGAGAGGACTTAAGATAACTTATGATTAATTTCTATAAAAGTAATAATCTCCTATTTATTGAATAAATCAGATTGATTCTATAATTTATTGAAGTGTGAACCCCTAGCTCTAGAATGCCTTTGTCCATTAGTATTTTATTTTAGTTAATTATTTATATTTTATTTCTTTCAATTTAGATATAATTATTATTTCTTTACAATTCGATCGTCTAGATAATTAAAATCACTATAGTTTGGTATTCAATACGGTCCTCGTGGGAACGATACTCTACTCATCACTTTATTACTTGTTAGCGATCCGTGCACTTGCGGTGGTTGTAAAACCAGCCAAATAAGTTTTTGGTGCCGTTGCCAGGGACCGGTGCTTGATATTAAATGATTAGTGATTTGGTTACTTAGACATTCTTATTTCTTTTATAGTTTATTTCTTGTCTAATTTTATTTTTGCTTGTTTTTCTTGTGAGGAACATTGAGATGTTTCATCAACAAGTCTTCACAAGTTTTATTCAACAACACAATGAACCATTTTATAATGCTTGGAGAAGATTCAATGAATTGGTAGAGCAATTTGCCAATCATAGCCTTTCAAATTATGAACTCACTCTCAATTTCTACAATGGTCTTGATGAAGTGACAAGAAATTGGGTAGATTATGGAGCTTGGGCTATCGATAATCATGTTCTTCAAAGAAACCATGAGGATGCCATTCACTTATTGAATGACATGGCAGATTTTGATTACCATTGGCATTGGGATCCTTCACTGCAGGGTTGGAGTCACCAGTACCCTCCAGACATCTATCAACATAATATTTCACACCAACTGTTTGAGCTACAATTAGAGAAGGGAGTGGGACTTGAAGAGATGGTAGCTCCATTGGAAAATTTTGACAACCTTATGATGAATAATGAGCTATCACTCTATGAGGAGAAAACAAATGAACAAAGTTGGGAGAATGAAGAAGCTTCATGGGAATTTGAACCTTTAGAAGAAGTTGAGCCTGAAGAACAAAATTCCTTTAAAGATAACTTACCAGTAGAGTTACCACAAGAGCAGGAGTTACTTGAAGAAGAAATTGTACCTAAAGTTAAAGAAAACAAATCCTTTATTGTTGGAGGGTTATTAGAAGAGTGTTTACATGAAAATAGATCATAGGTGAAGGTGGTATATGAAGAAATTGACAAGACTATCAACTTGAGCTCAGTAATAAAGTTTACACATACACCACTAGAAAACCCTTTTCTATCATGGACACCTCCTACATCATCATATGTCCTCCATGAGCTAAAACAGTCCTCTTTCCAAGCATATAACTCTAAACCATATGTTGTACGTGCTATGTGCAATCTTATTCCAAATCTTGTCAATCTTGAGGATACCACAAATCAAGACCCATATGTGGTGTTACATGACAACTACTATGGGCAAAAACCGCTTTTTGATCAGTAATTCTAAAAGGGGTCAAGCTAATGATCTTAAATTAGCGCTTTTTGAGAGGCAACCCAAGTTTTAAATTTAATCTTTGCATTTGTCTATTTCTTTTGTTTTATCACCCTCCCAAACTTGATTTCGATGTTTGTTCACTTTGTAGGTTCAAGAAGCACTTGAAAGGAGCAATGGAAATCAAACTCACAAATCTTCAAGGGAAGGCATACTTCAAGGGGGAGTATTCTATATCCATTGGCTTTTCCTTGTTATTACATTTATGATGTTGCTCTTGACCTAATTTTGATATCTTGATGACATTGAGGACAATGTCAAATTTGAGTTTGGGGGTGCATTTCATGCATTGCATTCATATATTTCATTTCATCACCTCATTTTGTCTATATTATATTTGTGTATCAAAAATCCAGAAAATTTTTGCAAATTTTGAAAATTCTAGACTTCTGGACTTTTTCAAAAGGCTTTTAACTTAGAATTATAACTAAAACCTTGATGAGCTAATGATTGGACTCTCTGGGAAAGAGGCATGAATGTAACTGGATAGGCAAAAAGGCGTCAATATGTTATTTGTGAAAAGCTAAATCACCTAAGTGGAGTTAAACTAGTTAAACCCCTTCATAGCCATTAATCTGTCACATTGAACTTACAAAATTAGGAGAAAATTTTTGAAATACAAGCAAACCTAAAAATGCCTCACTAGCTCTAGAACATGTCTCTTGGACCTATCAAGGCGAAATCCTAGTATATGCTTGATGAAGAGACGATTAAGGAATTCTTTGATATAATCTCACTAAGCCTTAGCCACCCTTAATTAAAATATATATCCCTTGTAGCCAATTTGAAACCTATATCTATCCCTTAGAATTTATCGCTTACCCATATTATTTACCTAGCCCTTATCCTAAACTCCTATTCTACCTTTTTGAGGAGGCTAAATGCATAAGTAAAAAGTATATTAAGTGCAAAAAAAAAAAAATAGAGAGAGGATGTAGAACTCAAGAAAGAGCGCAAGTGTGCAATTGAAATCAAAGAAAAATTTGCCTTTCCAACACAGCAAAAGCAATGAGTTTGGGGGAGAGGACAAAAAGAACATAAATTAAAAAAAAAAAAAAAAGCAAAGAAGAAGAAGAAGAAAAAAAAAAAAAAGAAGTCCCAAGATAAGTATCATAGAAGCATGCTTGGCACTATAAAAAACCAAAAGCCCTTCATCTCCATACAAAATCAGTAGAATAAACTTAGTATACTTGATATTTTATGTATACATGCTATCCTCATATTTGCATTCCCTAAAAACCTTTCATTGGCAACCAAGTTATTATCCCTTTAGCCCCATTACAACCCTTTTAAAGACCTTTTGATCTTTTGAAAAGTATATGCTACATTAGTGGAGATAGAAAATTGAGATATGCCTATGGAGTTGGAATTGAGTCACTTTATCACAATTATCCATAATAGAGGTAAATTTGGGGGAGTAAGCATTTCTTAAGTCTATCCTGATAAAACAGGTTATTTGTTACTTATTAATGGCCTTGCATAGAGGAATAATTAGTTAAAGCACCATGGAGGGGGTGCAGCTCTAAGCAGGTAACTGTTGAGGTCCCTATGCCTTGAAAGTGGGAATTGGTATGAAGGTTGAAGAGTGTCTAATTATGTGCAAGTTAAGTTTTTTTTTGTTATATTTCTAAGTATCCCAATGAGTTTTTATAAAGTATTATTTTGCTTGAGGACAAGCAAAGGTTTGAGTTTGGGGGTATTTGATTGCATTAAATTATATAGACATTTAAGGTTAATATGCATTGCATTTTGTTAGCATTTAGTATCCTCTTATGTTTATTTTTATATGTTTTCATTATTATTTTAGAAAACATGTTAATCCAACTCAATTCATTGATTTTTATATTTTATCAGGTGTTTTTATGTGATTCTAGAATTAAAGACGAGTTTAGAAGAGATTTGGAGGTCAAAATGTGAAGAATACATTGCCAAAAACATTACACGGGCCGTGTAACTTGCCCCGTGTAACTTGCTGGACCCCGTGTAACTCTCTGGACTGAAGAAAAAGTGAAAAATGAAGTGGCAGAAATTTACACGGGGCGTGAATCACTACACGGCCCGTGTAAAGTCCCCTGACAGCAATTCTGATGCGACTTTTCTTCGCTCCAACACGACCCGGATGGACTCCTAATGCTTCTAGGACTCTGAAATTAGGGTTTTTACACCAGATATAAATAGAATAAGTCAGGAATTGAGGGAGAAGAGAGAATTTACATCAAAAGAGGAGAATTAACATTTAAGAGCCGATTTACATTCAAGGAGGCTAGGGAGAAACAAGATCTGCAAGATTGGTAGAAGGGATTTTCAGCTGAAGTTCCAAAAGTCCAAGGTTGCAACTCTCTTTTTGGGTTCTTTCACTCTATTTTCTTCTCATGTTTTCTCTTTATCTTTTTATAAACTTGATTGTAAAACTCACCATGGGTGAGTAGGTTCTTTATTCTAGGGTTAGGGTGTAGCACTCAATTTCATTATGGATCTGGTTTGATTTTATTTAATACATTGGGTATTTTATTCTTTGATTAAATCTCTTGTGATCTTAATGCATGCTACGTGTTGGTACCCATTTAGTATTGATTATAGATATTAATTGAAGGACTGAAAGGTGAAGGTTAATATTAGAAAATCGGAATTTTGAACTTAGGAAATCTGACCTAGAGATAGGCTGATGACCTTTGTGGAGTTCCAAAATTAATCAAAGATCTTAAAGGGTTTTAATTAATTTAATCACCACGAAAGTAGGGTTTATGTTAATTAAAATACACATTGAGTGCCTTGAGAGAGGACTTAAGATAACTTAGGATTAATTTATATAAAAGTAATAATCTTCTATTTATTGAATGAATTAGATTGATTCTATAATTTATTGAAGTGTGAACCCCTATCTCTAGAATGCCTTTGTCCATTAGTATTTTATTTTAGTTAATTATTTAGATTTTATTTCTTTCAATTTAGATATAATTATTATTTCTCTACAATTCGATCGTCTAGATAATTAAAATCACTATAGTTTGGTATTCAACACGGTCCTCGTGGGAACGATACTCTACTCATCACTTTATTACTTGTTAGCGATCCGTGCACTTGCGGTGGTTGTAAAACCAGCCAAACACATAACTCTCTCCTCCATTGAAAGCTAGTACAAAGCATTTGTCAATGCTATAGCCGAACTTCCTTGGCTCCGTGGCTTGCTCGGGAGTTTGGTTTTCTTTTACTACGCCTATATTATTATAGTGTGATAATGTCAGTACTATTTATCTTAGTGCCAATCTAATTTTTCATGACCGAACAAAACATATTGAATTAAATTATCATTTTATTTATGAACAAATTAATCAAGTCACCATTAATTTCTTCTGATGAGTAAATTGCTGATATTTTATATGACCAAGCCTCTTGGACGTCTTTTGTATCACAAACATAAAGATAAGCTTCAGCTCCTATGAGACTATGACTTTCGCCATCAACTTACTTGAGGGGAGGTGTTAGGATAAGAAGGATATCTGTATCCTTTGTATCCCATATTTTGAATGTTTTTCAAATTGTTACCGTGTATTGTTCTTCTTGTACTTTTTCATATATAAGCATCTCTTGTAATCATTTATACATAATAGAAAAATAATCTTTTCCAAACCTTTACACTGCAAACGTCACAATGGCCCTTCTACATAGCTAGAAGAAAGTTAATGCAAAATCTACTCTCCTTGGTTATCTTCATTGAAAAAGTTCATTGGTTATCATTTCACTTAATTAACAAACTTAATTGCACTATTTATTTCCTTTTAGGCCCAACAGAAATCAAAATCAAACTAGCATTACAAAGAAAATGCATACCTGAAAAAAAAAGAAGAAAAAAAGAGCAAAATATGAATGTATTTCTGACGTAGTCGTCCTAACAAGTGAGATTATCCCCTGGGGCAACGCCAAGTTGGCTGCAATAATCAGTATAATACCCTACGCGGGCTTGAACGGTAGCAGGGTTTCCACCATCGCATTCAAGAGCACCATTAATGGCTCGAATCGTCGCCCCAAACCCTTGGCTTATGACGGGTTGGACACTGTTCATCCAATACCAGAGAGCAGTCTTAAATGAAATCAATGGATCATTGGCTACAGTTTCGGGAGAGTTCAATCCGTCGAACCCAATGCTTTCTCCCGCTGGTCCATAGTTGAAGTTCCATGATAGTTGAATTGGTCCGCGGCCATAGTATCCTTTGTCAGGATTACATGGATATTGTGTGTTGTCCTCGTCACAGTAGTCCCTGGAAGCACCATTTATCTCTTCTATGTAGCAAAAGTCTGCACATAACAAAACATTTGGTTAATTATCATTTAACTCATATTTCTAGCTCGTATTTTGTGCTGTGTTAAATAGCTCATAGGGCAAGAAATCTTACGTCCAGTCTCATGGGTGACATGTGCAAAGAAAGCTGCGATCTCACGCTTGGAATCATCAACTGACCCAACCCTGCCGAACCTAGGATACGAGCTCAGAGCATCAAGAAACACCTCTCGAGAGTAGAAGCTCTTTCCCACACAACTATCCTCAGCCTGATCAATTATTCCATTGAAAAATTCTGTTGTCACGATATCAGGCACTGAGACATCATTTGTAGGAGGAGGAGCAATGCAAGGACCTTCTTGGCACCCAGTGCCACAATATTCTTCGGTGGTGCCACAGAAACCCCATCTGCTACAGCACTCATTTGCTGCACAGCCACAGTTTTGAGCCACTACGTAAGCTGGTAGGACACCAGCGAAAATTCCTGCTAAAACAATGATTGCCAAGTTTTTTCTTGTAAGAGTTGCCATTTCAGCTTGAGATGGAGAAAGAGATGCTTGGGATGTGAATAGAGGCTGTAAGCTTATTAAATTTATAGGATTTCAGAGATGTCAAATGGATGGTTTTGGGTGCCGAATAGTCAACATGAGCATGCAATTAATTATCCAGAAGGCGTGTTCTTTGCGGGTACATGTCTGACTTTGACTTGTTACAAAGCACGTTTGGGGATATAGCTTTGAAAAGTCTTCATTTTTCAATTTCAAATCCATGGCCAGGACTGTATAATCATTATTTAATTATCTCTTAATCATTCACCTGTTCTTTCATCTATTGGCTTGTGCAATATATCACTGAGCAAGAATTTTTCATTATTCACGCCATTTTTAATTTCCCATGTCATATTTTAATTAAATGAATATTTAACTCAAAATTATTCAGTTTATTTGGTAAATAAGATTATCTTTATTTTATTGACGAAAGTTTTGTTTTTGTCAATAAAATATTTAAAATTAAATTTAAAGTTTCTATATTTTTTAAATTATGAAAAATCAAATAAATTAAATATAATTAAAAGAGAAATTCTTGCCTAAACTTGGTCTACTACTCTAAGACACAAATATATAAAATTTATATATTTAATAAATGAGTCTCGTTACATAATAAATTAAATTTAAATAAAAAATTTTTATTTTATGTCTGACTTTTAATTAAACTTTCATTTATTGTAGAGAAAGTTGAATTATTCAAATGTAAACTCACATGTGATGCATCTAGAAATGTATTAATTTGGGCACTATTGTCTGGCAAAGATAAGGTCTTCCATGTAACCTATTCTTTATTGGTTCCTCTAGAAATAGGATTGATATTGGTGAAATATTAAATTAACCACCACCACCCAAAAGGTGATATGGACAAGCATTAAGGCCAAAGTTTGGTACTAATCCTTACTCCTTGTAAATTTGATTTCTTTCAGCCTTATAGATATCTGTAGGATGAATTTCCTTTTTATGAAAGTGTTTAAGATGTTAATAATGCTATCACCAAATTCACAAATAATTACAACATTTAATTACGACATGACGTATTATCCCTTAATTACGAGACAAGAATTAACCAAACAAATCCTTGGTATAGATACAACATTGCCTACTTAAATATCAATAGATCTCAAGTCTAAAAATGTTGTAATACTGGTTGTGGTGTACATCTCCCATCAATTAAAAAAATTATATTATCAAAAAACTTTTATGGCAAAAATAATTCTGTATTTTAATAAAATTAATTATTTATTTCATATATTTTAAAAAATATATTATTTTAGTTCCTACATTTTATTTTTTAAAATTATTTAGTTTTTTTGTCAAATTTTTTATTAGTTAATAAATTTTAATTTTAATTAAACTACTATTTAATCTTAGCTATTTTAGTGAAATTAATTAATTAGTCCCTTTATTTTAAAAGCACTACTATTTACACTATTTTATTTAAACTATTTTGCTGATTTCTGTATTCTGAAAACATAATATGTAAAAAAAAAAAACTCTTTGATGAAAATTAAATTTTTTTCCTGTGTGTAGAATAAATCTGAATTTATATATATATATATATATATATTTTTTTTTTTTTCAAAAAAGGTTCAAGTGTTTCATTTAATTCCTTAAGCATCATCATTTTTGTGTTTTTTCTATTGAGAAATAATTTTTCTAAAGTATTGCATTGATTACTTAGAGATTTAAGGAACCAATTAACCTTTTTGCACACTTAGCTTATACTATTTTTCTATCAAAAGATAAAAAGAAGAGAGAGAATGAGGAGAAGGATGTGGATGTAGAGGGGAAGAAATAATATAAGAGAGAAATAAGAGAGGATAAGAGAAAATTAAATAAAAGAGAGAGGGTCAAGGTAGTTTAGAAATTAAAAAAAAAAAGTTTGAAAAGAGTTAATGCAATTAAATTACTAATTAATGTGCTTTTAAAATATAAAAATTAACTAATTAATTTCATAAAAATAGGGAAACTAAATAATAATTTAATTAATATTAAAATTTACTTACTAAGAGAAAAATTGATAAAGAGATTAAATAGTTTAACAGATTAAAAATAAGGAGTGTTTTTTTTTTTAAATAAAGAGAATAAATAGTTAATTTTATTAAAATGTAAAAATTAAATATTAATTTTCTCTATTAATTACATAAAAGAATAATTTTATTATTCCGTTCTTCCTATAAAAATATGTTTACTTTTATTTTTGCACAAATTAAAATATATAATTAATATAATTAAAACAATATACTCCTTAATTAATTAATTTTATAAGATGACTCGTATTATTCCATAAAAATGAAACGACTCATGTTATTAAATTATTTTAAAACTAATTAATTTTTATTTTTTTAATATTAAATAAGATTATATTAAAATTAACAAATTAATTATTTTGAAAATAAACTATAATATAATATAAGTAAAAGTAGCCTATTTTCATGAGATAAAATGTAAATATTTTAAATTCAAGAGATAAATTTTATTTTAATTTTCACATAATTATTTATGAATGAAATTGTCAATGAAAAACATTAATTGTGGGCTGCCGTGAGACTTTGTCGCCTCCACCTCCAGGATACAACTGCAAGCCGTAGCCTTGAGTTGTGCGACTTTACATTTTCTAGGCAATTTTTATAGTTTGGTCTTTGAATTTTATTTTGTGTTTTAATTTTAATTTATTATTAAAAAAATTCTTAAATTTTAATTTTATTTTATAAAAATCTCTATTTAACTTATTGTAGCCAATTTTCAGGTAAAAAAAATGAAATTATATTTTTATTACAAAAATATAAATATCATCACAATAATCTATTTTTTAAAAATAATGAAAATTTATTATTCACTGTAAAGTGCTAAAACTGTATTTATAAATGTAATATTATAGTCTAGACAGAAATTTTTTGTCTTGAAATTTAACATTACAAGTTAGGGTGATTTTTTATAAAATAAAACTAAAATTTAAGAATCTTTTAATAATAAATAAAAGTTAAGGATAAAAGTGAAATATAAAGTAAAATTCAGGGACTGATTATAAAAATACCCTATTTTACTTTTATACGTAGGGCCACCTTCTTAAATAAGCCAAAAATATAGATTAATTAATTACTATTAGGCTTAAAAACTCTTGTCACTATGTCACGTTTAATTAATAAATAAATGTTAATTAAATATGAAATAATGTATAACATTTTTATGTGGTAATTATTCATTGATCAAAAGTAAAGCATTTGACATTCATTTATTAATTTATAAAATTGACAAATTTTAATCAAATTTGATTCCTTCCGATAAAAATTACATGCAATTGAGAGACTGATATGATTTTCAATAGCATGGTATACTTTTTGTCCCTACATTTGAAAGTATGAGATTTTAATGTGAATTATATATGGACTTAATTTTCTAAGTTCATATGAGAGACAATTTGATGACTTAATATCTATAACTTGATTTAAAATTTATTTGTTTAATTAGGATTTAATGACATATGTACAATTTGATTTAAAATTTATTTATTTAATTAAATTAAACCAAACAACCTAAATTTTAACCTAAAAGTTAAATGAATAGAATTGTTTTTTTCAGAAAAACATTTTTATTCAAAACTTCCCAATATTTAAATTAACATGAATTCTTTTTTGCATAAGCAACCAAAGGGTAAACTAATTAACCCACTCCAACAATGATCCAACTTGATTTGCAAAAAATAAAATACCCAAGATGACCCATAACCAAAGTCCATTCAACCCAATCCATTTGTCATCCCTATTGGGTTGTTTAACATAATCAACACGGATAAATTTTAATAACTGTTTTTGAACTTATATGATTGTAACATTATAGTACTTCAACTTTAAAATATAACATAAAACCCCTCAAACTTTTAAATTTTGCATAATAAATCCCTCTAACTTCCAATTACTGATTTTTCTAGTTAAATGTTGACGTGAACAGATCCACTGTGGTGCTTAGTTAGCATTTTTCTTTCCTTTCTTATGCAAAGTGTAAAATTATTCTCTCTACACATGAAAAGTTATTTTCTCTACAAAGAGTAAAAGGATTCAATTTACACATGACTTAAGAGAGGAAAGAGAAATAATGACTAAGCATTATGCTAGAATTGTCCGGGTCAATATCTAACTGGAAAACCAGTGATTGGAGGTTAGAAGAATTTTATTGTGCAAAATTTAAAAGTTGAGGTGATTTTATGTTACATTTTTAAATTAAAAGAATGTAGCATTACAACTATATAAGTTCAAGGATGGTTGCTAAAATTTACTCTAATTAGGGCTAAAAATTTTTACATGAGTCATTTATATAGCATGACATGTAGTTAGGTGCGTTTAGATTATGCATAAATGATTAATTTACATAAAATTCATGAAAATTTAAGATATAAATATAAATAGATTAATCCTATAATCTGAAATGCCATTATACAATTATTTAATATATGTTTAATAGACAAATATTAAAATATATATTTGAGGAGAAATATATTTTGTGTGTATTGCATTCATTGTAAATACAAGAGATAGACTAGGAAGAGCTAAAGATATATATAACAAATTAATGAAGGTTATCTACTCCCTTAAAACCCCCTTGCAAGCTAAAGGTAGGTCTAGAGAGCAACAGAAGCTTGTCTCAAAACTTCTCAATTTGGCGTTCTCCTAGCAGTTTAGTAAACGCATCTGCAATCTACTTCTCAAAGGAAATAAACTTTATTTGAACAGACTTTGCAGCAACTTGTTCCCTTACAAAATGAAAATTGAGTTCAATGTTTTGCACATGTATGAAAGATGCATCAATTGGAAAATATATAATGGCTCCAACATTATCACACCATAGTGTGCAAGGGAGCAAAAAAAATACCAAGCTCTGCCAATATGGATTTGATTCAGCCCTCCCTTGCAATACTACATCAATCAAAACAGAGTTGTTAAAAGAACAAAATTGACGCTCACCAGTATTTGTGTTTTTGAATTTCTTTCTTTTAGATATCTCCAAGATTCGATTAAAATCCCCATTAATAGGATAGAATCCAGCTCTGGAGATTTCATTTTATAAACTGTGTTGTTTAAAGTAATCACAGGATCCGTAAAAGAAAGCCAAAGTGCAATGAACGCTGTTAGGAATTAATGTCCTAGTAATAAGCAGAGTCCATCTTTTGAAAGAATCGGTAGTTTTGTTCTAAAAGATAGGGATTCCACCTATCGCCATGAAACGTCATCCGTACGGAGAATGAAGCTTCATATTAGACTTTTACTTTAGTTTAAGTCATCAGAAATTTGTTTTGCAATTTGATTAAGAGTGAAATTCTCATCGCCTTCAAAGATAAGATCATGACTCTTTCCAACCTGAAGAGTTAGTTCATTTCTTGGGGTGGAGAAGATTCTGATTATTCTGCAAGTATATAGAGCTATGGAGGACGTTCAAGTGTTTGATTTCATAATCAATGGCATAAAAATTGTTTGCCCTTGCACGATCTCTAGTTTACTCTTGCCACCAAGCGCTAACTTTGGATAGAGGCCCCATGGATCCACAATTGTATTGAATTTACTATGGTCCTTTATAGACTTTTTTTTCTATTATTTTTTTAATTTTGAAGTGAGAAAAGAGAATTTCACCATCCAAAATTTAGGTTGCCATTAGCCCTGTTTTGGTTGGGCTAGTGGGTAGACCCAGAAGAAGATCTCTCCCTTAGGTCTTATTTGGTTCAAACTCCTTACTTCTTGGGAAGTTCACTTTCCAAAAAGTAACTTACCCTAAGTTAATTTTCGAGGAGTGAAGGAAGTGACTTCCTTAATTTCAGTTGAAGTTAATACAAAATACCAACCAAATAAGCTGAATTTGTTAAGTTCTTGAGTGAAGTTACCCCCAAGTAAATTCACTTAGTCTTAACCATTACTTGGTTTTCCTAACATGGTATTGCGGTGTTTGGTGAAGGTTACTTATGTTGAAATTCAATTAGGTTTAAGGTTGGTTGGTGGTTTACAATGAATTGCTTATGAAACATATCATTTTCAAAATTGATAACAAAAGCATCAAGATCTGAAGAAAGGTGGTTGTCATTTGGAGTTTCAATTGGAGAGTTTTGATGCAAGTTATTCCTTTTATATTGAGGAAAGAGATCTAACGTTCCAGTATTTAAGGAATGACAACTATTTTGTTGACTTGAGCCACCCAAATCTTCTTCATGCACCAAGTAATAATTTATAATAGGATCAAGAAATTGCCTACAAATTAATATTTCCAGGAGTGGCCTGGCTGACTTCCACATCACCAAATAGATAAATCAGAATATTAAGGGAATCCATGTCACCTAATAGTTGGAGGATGGAGGACTTGTGACCTTTTGGTTAATGGTGAAAGCTTGGAAGAACTCATGCCATGGCTCTTCAGTAGATATGGTAGCGGACTTTATCAATGTCCATGACAATAATTTTGCTTCGAGAATTAGAAGAGTTTGTGCTCATTAGCAATCTTGCATAATCAAACTTGGATATCTCTCAAGTACTGTTGTCCACTCAAAGAAATTTACGACTCAAATTTCCAATCCATTAAAGAAATCCACTCATTTTAACTTGTCGAAACTCAACTTATTCACCAAGTGAACAAACGCTTCTTGAGCCTTTAACACATTTTTAATTAAACCATTAAAACCTACAACGTGTACAGTTTAGGGAAAATATCATGGAACCCAATTTGGGCATTAAAACACCAACTTTGTATCTTAAATTACAAAATTAAAAAGCCCAATATTGTCCCACATTGGTTTTGAGATAAGGTATTTGAACTATGTATATATGATTTGGATAAACCTTGTTCCTTTGAGTTAGCTTTTAGGATGAAATTAGACCGGTTCATTTTCTTTATGTGGTTTTCAAAGTATATCTTGCTTTAATATTGGGCCACCTATAGATATGTTTGTCTGTAAATTTCATACTTCAAATGTTCATACTTGGACATAATTGAATTGAAATAAGGTATTTGAGATATATATATATGACTTAGATAAATTTCCTCCCCTTGAACTAGCATTTAGGTGAAGTTAGATCTAGTCCATTTTCTCTACACCCAAGACTTGTCAACTTCAAATCAATGCCAAAAATTGGTCCCTACAATCAAGAATTGTATTTTAGGGAGACTAGTTCCCTCGAGCTCATTGGAGCCACCGATGTGGTCTTGTTGGTCTAGACACACCACTAGGTGTGCCTTGCCTCCAAGAGCACATTGGTAGCCACCATGTGCCTCCATTTGCTGTGGATTGCCAAAATTGTACCCTTTTTTAGCAACCTTCTCTATCCTCGATCTCCCTCCTTCGGCCACCATACTCTTCGCCGTTGGTCATGAATGGAAGCCTTAGGCAAAGAGAGTTCAACGTCTTCAATCTCGCCTTCATTTACCCTTGAAATACTTGGAAAATGCCAATTGAAATTTGCACTGCTGCTACCTCTTCACATCCCCATTTCATCGATGCTTCTCACTAACGATTTGCTTGCTGTCATCGACCAGGTCCGCCTAGCAGTTTTGGTGGTCATCGGTGGTCTACTGTCGCTGATTAGAGGGAAGGAAATGGGAGAAAATTGGTAGGGGAGAGAGTTCCTCTCCATTGCTGTTGTGAGTTTCAAGCTGTACCTCATTTTTAGACAAAATTGCTATGCCTCTCCATTATTGCAACTTAATAACTAAAGTCCAAAATCCTACATTTTAGGGTAATGCAAATTGTTGGTTCGATTTGACGATTTCAAATCGAACAAAACCAAAAGAATCCAAAACTAAAATTCAAGAAAAATTAGAACTAACCCGAATCAATGATCTAGGAATAACTAAATCTAACCAAATCAATAAATTTTGGTTCGATTCAATTCAGTATTTCGATTTTTTAGTCAAAATCATGCAAACAACATGCGTGAAATCATTCAACCAACAATCACAACAAATCAGTTAACACAAGTTGCTCAAATAATATTCCTTCAACCAATAATCACAGCCAATTAGCAAACCAACAATCATAGCAAATCAAAGGAACAATCAAAATTCATAATCTAAAATCAAAACTAAGAATAAAAAGAAATTAAAAGAATGAATCAAAACTTATCAACAATAAAAGAAGCTGAAATTACTATAAAGGATTACAGAGTACTTAAAAGCTTCAAAATTTGATAATTTCATAAAAACAATAATCCATAATATGAAATTAAATAACAATAAAAAAGTATTGATAGTAGATTGGGAAAGCAGATATGGAAATGATAAAGAATGAAAAAACCCCCCAAATCAATGCATCAAATGCCCTACAAATTACAGAAGAAAACCCCAAATCAACACAATAAATCAATAAACACCCATTAGACAGGGATGACAATGGGTAAAGTGATCATGGAAGTTTTCCTAATCGAATTTGAATTCAATTAATAATCTAAATACCCGAGCTCATCCCAGACCCAATTAAAATTTATTCTCATATCCAAACTTATCCCAAACTTGATTATTATTACTCGAAAAATACCCAAATTCGTCTAATTTTATATATTTTAATTACTAATCTACATTAAAAATATTTTTTTATTAATAATTTATTTTTTAAAATTTAATAATTCTATAAAATATTAAAATTTATTTATTTAAAATATAATATTTAAAAATTTATAAATATTATTATAAAAATTAAATATTTTAAATTTAATTAATTATTTATATAAATAGGTTCAGATAACGAATTCAATACTCGATTATATATATATTATTAAAATCCATTCTATTAGGGATCGGTTGGGTCCAATACCTGTAAATCCTTGACTCGTTGCCATCCCTGTCATTAGAGGCTAGCCTTGAGGAGACCTGGGACAAAGTAGAGTGAGCCACGAGAAAGAAATAGGCAAAGAGCACGATGCTGTGACACCACAAGCTGAGGAACGGCAAGTTGCAAGCATAGAGGGAGTCATGGAGAGCAGAAGCACTGAGAAGTGAAGAACTGTGAAGCCAAGCATCGAGAATGAGATAAGTCAAGAATCTGAAAAGAAGATTTGAGAACGTCTCAGTGAAGGTGAACACGAGGTGGAGAAAATGAAGGGAGAGATGATTAGGGATTGGAATTTTCGTTTTTATATCTAGGGTATAAAACGACAGTGTTTTTATACATATAGAAAATCAGTCAGTTCGATTTTATCTGTTTTTTCAGTGAAAAAATCAAACTGAATCAAAAACCAAAATTGTGAAAAACTTAAACCAAACCATACTAATTAAACTGAAAAACTGAACCAATTGAGCTGAATGGATTTTATTTGTTTATTAAAATGACAAGAATTTAAAACCAATCTTTAGATTCAAAATTTGTTTATTAAAAACCTAGAATATATATATATATATATATATATATATATATATATATATATATATATATATATATATATATATATATATAAAGGTGGAAATTCCGATTGTTAAATTGCTGGAAATAAAGCCGCATGTGGCCATGTCGATGCCTCTGTTTTGTTCAATCATGTAACGATCTCTAACTGGCAACCCCTTATTCCCTCGAGTGTAAACGCCACACTATTATCACTTTAAATATTAATTCAATCCGACCATACTCTTTGGCCTTTCAGATGTGCATAGGAGGCTTCAATTGTGGATATGTAGCCATGAAATGCAATTTTGAAACTGGTAAATTTTAGTAACAATGATTGAAATGCTCAGGGAATGATGTCCAATTGAACTTGATGATTTGGACAAATTCTAAGGTTTGCCAACCTCCTCCTTGTTGCTTAGTCATTTTTCTTACTTAAATTCGATTCATCATTGAGTTAAGACATAAGATACATGATAGGATTCACTTATTAAATATATAAATTTTATATATTTATATCTTAAATTTATGATAGTAACGATCTAAGCAAGAATTTTTCTAAACTTTTGTTGGGTATCCTATTTTCTTCTATGTTGTTTCTTGAAGTCCAAATTGCTGTGAGGATCCTGGCAAGCGATTAATTGTCACGACTCAACCTATGGGCCGGACCGACACTAGGACCTGGGCCAGCCTAAAGCCCCCGAGGCCCGTAGTAAGCCTAACTATTCCTTAACCCAACTCTAAGGCCCATTTGGGCCTAATTTCAAGAATTCAACCGGACAGAGTTCAGCCATAAAATAGACCTTTCAACGGGGAGTTTTTGACTCACCCGACCTGTAAACACAATATATATTAATTGGGGAGCTCAGCTCACCCTCCACATACTCATATCAACATAAAAATAAATGGGAGCTCAGCTACCTCATCTAGTCCATCAAACATGCATAAAATAATAAGTTTGTAGGCCCAAAATAACAATTTATATTACAGACCCAAATCAATTAAATATTTTTAACACATGCAGAAATTCTAGAAGTTTATAGAATTACAAAAACATGAATAGATGACCTGTGAGGGAGAAAAGCAGGTTAACCTCAAAAATATCCTTCTGTGGCCTGAAAAAATATTGAACAAGAGTAAGCATTCGACTCAGAGAGTAAAATATCAATTTCAACCATAATCTCTATAACTATCTAAAGCTAATGCACCCTTTAGAGTGAAATATAACATCAACAATATTTTCAATCATAGCATCAAAAAGGTAATTTGGAGCACTCACACACCCAGTAATATCAATCATAATATATGGGAGCTGATCCCCTATACAGCTCTCTTAAATCCAACCTGTGCCAGCGAAGAACTCAGCTCAGACTTCCACTTAATAACCAAATCGGGGTCCCAGCGAAGAACTCAAGCCGTGTCTACCCCGAAGGACCGGGTCCCAGCGAAGATCTCAAGTCGTGTCTACCCGTCCTATCCATAGTCCACACCACATCACACGCACGCCAACGCACGCACACTGCTCCAAATTACCACAACAACATCCATGGCACTTTAACAGTTATGAATGCAACATAAAACGTGCCTAGAGTTTAACTACATAGATATATACATATAAGTGATGCATGGGCATGCTTGAACATATAATAATATCGAAATTACAATTAAAATTAATATTTTACTCACAGACTTGACAACGGTCACTGTGGCGGCTGGGCGGAGGAAGAAGGCTGTCCCAGCTCACCTGATAATTTTATTACAATTATTTAGTAAATTTGACTCAATACAAACTAAGAAAAGACCAAATACGTCCTAAGTCGTGCCGAAAATCCGACAGAGTCTCCCCTATACCTAGGACCTACCCAACCTGCAAAAGGGCTCAAAATACACTTCTATATTCACAATCCATATATCCACAACTCAATCACATCACACAGCCCCTCCTGGGCCCATCCAAACAGTCATCCATCACAATATGTAAAATTTCACTTTAGTCCTTATAATTGACTCTTTTTGCAAAAACTACCCAAATGAACTCTTAAATTTCTAAAACTTTGCCCTGCGGTCCTTAGCAATATTACTAGGCTAATGCAGAAAGAATCATAATTTTCTGAGCTACCACTAATATTTTACGGATTTTTAATCTCATTTAAGCACTAGAAAATTACGAAAAAATAAGGTTTGGGTTTACCTATGCCGATTCCGACTTGGGGGACGCGCTCAGGACGTCTGACAATGGTGGGGTAGCTAAAACCTCGATCCAATTCGGAGACTTTTTCGGTAGCCGATCTGTCTGATCGGAAATTCACAAACCTGGACAACTATTGAATTTCCGCTAATTGAAGATACCTACATGAAGCCCACAACATGGGGGTTAGTATATAAAGTTTACGAAATTTTCTAAGCTCATTAAATGCTCGAAAAAACACTGCGAAGTTCCGTGGGACCCATCAAAAAACGGTGTCAGAAAATTTCGAAATTTATATTGCCGTGAAGCTCTCGACGAGTGGAGTGCTCTGGTACTCTCGGTTTTCTCGTGGGGTTCACGGTTTGCGAGAAATCTAGCCCAAAAGTCAAAATGGGCTAAAACTTCTCGGGCAAAAATTGGACAAACCACTCGATAGATTTCGGTATTTTTGGTGTCTATGGAAAGCTCTCGACGAGTAAATAGATTTAGATACAATACCCGGTCCGATTGGTGGCCGGATCAGCTAGATTTCGGCTGGGAAGACGAAGCGGCGTGCTTGCGCGTCGCGTCGCGTCGCTTTTTGCGCCTTTTGCCGGCGTTCTAGGCGGCCGAGGGAGGTGGTGGGAGCGCCCGTGGCTGGGTGGTGGGAGGCAGCCAGCGGCAAGGGGAGAAGGGAGGAGAGAGAAAATGGGAGAGAGGTCGGGACGCGCGCGGGGAGGAAGAAAAAGGAAGAAGCCAGTCCGATTCGATCGGTCCGATCCAATCCGGTTCGATTCTACCGGTTCGATTCAGAATACAAAATTTTGAATTTTTACTCTGCTTTGGGACCGAAAGCGAGGTCCAAAATTCTGAAAAAATTTCAGAAAACTCATAAAAATGCGTAGACTTTAAATATAATTTTAGCTTTGTCACGTGGTCTTTAAATTAATTTTTAAAAATCATCAAAGTTTATATTTTCGGAAAATCAAACCCGATTTCTAAAATCCAAAAAATTTCAAATACTTTCCTAAAATTCAAATAAAATAAAATATCAATATTTACCCAAAAATAATAAATTTAAAAATTAGGGGTGTTATATTCTTCACCCCTTACAGAAAATTCGTCCTCAAATTTTACACAAGGCAGAAGTACAGGATTACACATTAAACAGATAAGGGTACTTGCTACGCATGTCCCGTTCTGACTCCCAGGTGCACTCTTCCACTGACTGGCTCCTCCACAAAACCTTAACCATAGGGATCTGTTTTGATCTTAGCTGTCTCACTTGGTAGTCCACTATGACTATAGGTTGCTCCTCAAACGTCAAGTTTTCTTTTAGCTCTATTACATCCGGCTGTAGTACATGAGAAGGATCTAGAATGTATTTCCTGAGCATGGAGATGTGAAACACTGGATGAACATGAGAAAGGTTGGATGGTAGCTCCAACCGGTAGGCAACTGCTCCAACTCTATCAGTAACCTCAAAAGGTCCAATATACCGAGGTGCCAACTTGCCCTTCTTTCCAAATCTCATGACTCCCTTCATCGGAGAAACCTTCAGGAATACATAGTCGCCTACTGCAAACTCCACATCCCTCCGTCTGGGGTCTGCATAACTCTTCTGCCTACTGAAAGCTATTTTCAATCGTTCCCTGATTAAAGGAACTATCTCTGAAGTGTACTGCACTAGGTCTACATCATGCACCTTCGCTTCTCCCATTTCCGTCCAACACAGAGGAGACCTACACTTTCTTCCATATAGTGCCTCATAGGGTGCCATTCCTATGCTGGAGTGGTAACTGTTGTTGTAGGCAAACTCCACCAAAGCTAGCTGATCATCCCATTGACCTCCAAAATCCAAAACACTCATGCGAAGCATTTCTTCCAGTGTTTGGATTGTCCTTTCGGACTGTCCTTCTGTCTGAGGGTGGAAAGCAGTACTAAAGTTCAACTGTGTGCCAAGTGCCTCCTGCAACTTCCTCCAAAACCGAGAAGTGAACTGGGGCCCTCTGTCAGATATTATGGAAGCAGGAACTCCATGCAATCTGACTATTTCTCGAATGTAAAGCTGGGCGTACTGTGCCATAGAATATGTAGTCTTCACAGGTAAGAAGTGAGCTGATTTAGTTAGGCGATCTACAATTACCCATATCGAATCATATCCTAGTGTGGTATGAGGCAACCCAGTCACAAAATCCATAGTAATCATTTCCCACTACCATTCTGGGATAGGGAGCTCTTGCAGCTTCCCTGACAGTCTCTGGTGTTCAAACTTCACCTTTTGACAAGTCAAGCACTTGGACACGAAGTCTGCTATGTCTCTCTTCATGCCCTTCCACGAATAACTATCTTTCACATCTTGGTGGAGCCTGGGTGGATATTGTACAGTGTATAGTGTGCCTCTCGCATGATTTCATTTCTGAGATTGTCCATACCGGGCACACATTTCCTAGAACCTTGCACTAGGGCGCCATCATTGGCAAATCCACACTCACTACCTTCACCTTGCTGTACTCTTTCTATGATCTTCATCAATTGTTGGTCTCTGTGCTGGAAAACTCTAACTCTGTCTCGCAAGTCTAGCCTCACTAAAGAATGAGCCAACAATACCCCCTCATCTGAAAGATCTAGGATTAAACCTTGATCCATCAACTCATGTACTTCCTGAATCAACGGTCTCTTCTCTGCTGAAATGTGCGCCAAGCTACCAGAGGATTTTCTGCTCAAAGCATCTGCTACTACATTGGCCTTCCCAGGGTGATATTGGATGGTGCAATCATAGTCCTTTAGAAGCTCCATCCATCTCCTCTGTCTCAGTTTAAATCCCTCTGTTGGAAGATGTGCTTCAAACTCTTGTGGTCGGTGTATATCTCTCACACTTCACCATACAGGTAGTGTCTCCAGATTTTTAGTGCAAAGACTACAGCCTCTATTTCCAAATCATAGGTGGGGTAGTTCTGCTCATGCCTATTCAGCTGCCTTGAAGCATAAGCCACTACTTTTCCATTCTGCATCAAAACACACCCTAAGCCAACTCTGGAGGCGTCACAGTACACGGTATATCCTTCGCCACTCATCGGTAGTGTCAACACCGGGGCGGTGGTTAGACACCCCTTAAGCTTCTGGAAACTCTCCTCACAGTCATCTGTCAAAATGAATGGAACACTCTTCTGAGTTAACTTAGTTAGGGGAGCCGCTATCATGGAAAAATCTTGCACAAAACGCCTATAGTAGCCAGCTAAGCTTAAAAAACTTCACACCTCAGTGACTGTTGTAGGCCTAAGCCAATCAGTTACAGCTTCAATTTTCTTGGGATCCACTTGAATACCTTCATGAAACCACGTGTCCCAAGAATGAGATGCTTTCTAGCCAAAATTCACATTTTGAAAATTTGGCATATAGCTGGTGCTCCCTCAAAGTCTGCAACACCATTCTCAAGTGCCACACGTGTTCTTCCTCGGTCCGAGAGTATACCAAAATGTCATCTATGAATACGATGACAAAACGGTCCAAAAATGGCTTGAACACCCTGTTCATCAAGTCCATGAAGGCTGCTGGTGCATTAGTGAGTCCAAAAGATATCACCAAGAACTCATAATGACCATATCTTGTCCTGAATGCTATTTTGGACACGTCCTCATTCCTGATTCTCAACTGATGGTAGCCTGATCGCAGGTTTATCTTGGAAAAGAATCTAGCCCCTTGGAGCTGATCAATGTCACACCTTACCCCTCCATAAGGTAAAACATGATCCCGTAGAATACTTAATGAACTACCGAACTTCACCTACCGATAACCCATTAAGTACCCTACAAGGGATTTTAAAACGATTTTCTTACATTTTGGAAGTGGTGAGCATTTTGATAAGAATTTAAAACCATTTATTCAAGTTTAAATACTAATAAAAAATTTTGTCCATTTTAGTTTTGCCACAAATTTTATAAAAATTTTGACAGAGTTCCCTCTATATTTTGAGAAACCAGTTCTTTAAAGACCTGTAAAAAGCACTTCCAAAAATATTTCACAACTCCCAACCACTAATAATTCTCAAATCAATTCAATTCAAGGCACTTCAACTAATTTTACAATACAAATCAAGGTTTCTCATCTCAAAATATTTAATATCTTCATTAACAAAACATAATGTAGGAAATTCATATGTACAAATATTAAATTACTGCAGAAAATCCAAAATAATATTATTACAATTTATTTACAACTGCTCGACTTTATATTGATACATACAATATTTCTATATTTACATCAAAATTTATCTACAAGGGCATAAAATAATACCCGTACAAAAGATCAATGTAATCCTCGATTTAATCGCAGCTCACTCTGCTGCTTTTTCCTTGCTCTTATCTGCGACAGCAAAATAAGCCATCGCTGAGTATAAAAATACTCAGTGGTGGACAATAAAAATTTAAAATGCCATAAATAAATCATTCGTTGCCAAACACAATTTAAATATTTGTCAATCACATTTCCTCAATATCAAAGTCCATAATGATACCATTTTGTCAAATAATCCATTAAATATAGTTTAGTTAGACAATTTCATAAACACAGTGTTGCCAAAGTCATACATAACTTAAGCAATGACACAAAATTTTCGATCAATGCCGTGTTGTACACCACGACAAAGCAATCTACAACCCCATTAATCGAAACCAATGAGGGAGGTGGCTAGCTAGCTAATGAGTACTCATCCGATCTCGATCTCAACTGGTAAGCTAGAGAGGGAGGAAAATAAATGATCTCAACCCCATAAATGGAGGAGGAATAATAAGTAACTGTCATGCTAAGTGTGAATCAAAAATCCATTTGAAACATTTCATTCAAATATTGCATACAAAAATCAAATCAATTTCCAAAGTTACAATTTGGTCACAAGGTGGCAACACAAAAGTTCATAAATTCATAATACGTACTAAATCAATTTTTCAAGGATAAAATGCTTAAATAGGGTTTATTGTGCACAAACCTGACTGGAGTCGCCTCTAGGCCTTGACTCAGTCTTTAAGGGCTTCCAAGTCTTTTTCAGCTGAAACACACAATTTCACAGTGTTTCAGTACCATAACTTAGCATAAATCTAAAAATAAATTTCACTTCATTTTAACTAGCTCTATTGCGTTAAATTCGACGTTCTCGAAGTTTTTGTGTTTCGGGTTACTATTTACTACACTATTCAAGTCAAATTGTTGACTTTTTAAGGCTTAATAGGTATGGGAACTCCAACTTCACCCACATACCACATTTTGGTCATTAAACTTATTGGTTTTGGTCATTTTCTCAAAGCTTAGGTCATTTTGGCAAAATTGCCAATTTTCGATTTTGGTGCTCCGAAATTGCACTGTTCCATTGGTCAATCTACTGTTGGAATTTGGCAAAAGTTCCTTCATAGAAAATATTCCTTATTGTCTTAAGTGTATTCTCATTTTTGGATCACCCCAATCGGAGTTTTTTAGCTCAAGTTATAGCCAAAATACGATTCGCTCACGTGCAATCGCTCATGCTGAGATTTTGGTTTTGGCAGATTTTTGGTCCAATTTTGTTCAGTAATTTGATGAAGTTAAGTTCATAATTTGGTCTAACTTTCTTCATATGAAATGTTCTACTATATCTTAGGTTTCCATCGGTTTAAGAATAGCCTAAATCAGAGTTTTCTAGAGAGAGTTATAGCCATTGGAACTTTACTGCTCAATGGCAATTCTGCAGAATTGCAGGTACAGTAACTCCACTTTGCTCAATAATTTGACTAGGTTAATGGCATAATTTGGGATAGTGTTATTCATGAAAGTTTTAGGTCTATATCTTATCTAATTGCTGGTAAAATTTTAGGTCAATTTGACCTTCCTAGCTCGAGTTATGACCAAATGAAAAGTTACTGTTCATTTGGTCAGTTTGGTGTAGTGGCAGCCTACTCTCAATTCACTTTGGTCATTTGGTTCACCCAGTTTTGGTCAGTTTTTGGGCATGGTTCCTTAATGAAAATTGTGCCCTTATATGTCTATTTTCATCCCCAATTGGTGGCATATCAATTTGACTTGTAAAATTTCCGTTTTGGTCCTTCAAATTGGTTTGGTCATGCTGCAATTAACCTACGAATTTGTCTTCCATTCTAACAATTCCCATACATTTCCTTTGGTCATTATTGACCATTTTTCAGTCCACAATTGGTCAAAGATATCATTTATGCATTTCTCCAAAATTTGGTTCACAAACCCTAACATTCAAACCCTAAACTCACAACTTTGTTACCATTAACAATTTCAAAGTTCTAAACTATCATCATTCAACTAATTAAGGTTTTTATACTCATTCAAATCCTTTAAATTCATGCAATTCATACTCCCTTCAAGCTGGCCAAAAATTCAGTTTGTCCTTCCCCCATATTTTTATTTCATTTCCTTAATCCTAAGTTCATTTCAACCATTGCATATGCATTTAAAGAAGTAAAATAATAAGTTAGCACACTAACCTTTCTTAAATCTTCAAAACCCTAACTTTTGCTCTTCTTTCTTCTTGTAATCTCCTTCTTAAGTAGTAATAACAAACTTTAGTAGAGTTTTTAGGGAAGTTATGTAAATTGGGTGAAGGAATTCAAGCTTAGATGTAAGCTTAGATGAAGAGAATTCATGGAGGTTTTTGGGAAGAAAATAGGGCGGCACAATGGAAGAAGGAAATGAGGTTTTTAAATTTTTTTTTCTATTTATTTTTTTCTATTAGTTCTTTAATTTAATTCTCGATTCCAAAATTTTCTTTTCTCCGATTTTATTTGACAGTTAGGTCAGGAGTCAGCTCTCGGGGTCAATTGACCAAATTGCCCCTCGCCGGTTCATCCCGGTTTGTAAATAATTCCATATTTCTTCTGGCTCCCTGACCTAATTATTTGATCAAGTTAACGATTCTTTTCGTGATTTTCTCTTTTCCACTGTGTTCATAAGGGTCCTAAGGACCGTAGCGTCACTTTTTACGGTTCGAAATTTGAGTTTAAAACGACTTCGCAGTCGTTCCCGAGGAGGTCACCCATCGCTGTGACTCTCGGCTCGTTTAACCTCTTATGTTCTGTTTTTCTTATTTATAGTTAACTAATTAAACATTACTAATTATTTGTGTTTATGGCTTCTCAAGTTTTCTTAAGTGTGGCCCTAATCCCATTAATTTTCCGGACCGACACCGGTCACCGGAACAGTGAAATATACCAGGCTATACCAATAGGGGTGTTACAATTCTCCCCCCCTTAAATAAATTTCGTCTCGAAATTTTACCTGGTATCAATCTCTGAACAGCTGTGGATGTTGTCTCCTCATGTCCTCCTCTCGTTCCCAAGTAGCTTCTTGGCCTGAATGATGGTTCCACAGCAGTTTTACCAATGGTATCTGCTTGTTCCGTAGCTGCTTCACCTCATAAGCCAGAATCTTTATGGGTTCTTCTTCATATGTGAGGTCTGGATTTACTTCAATTTCCTCTACTGGTAGTACATGAGATGGGTCTGATCGATACCTCCTCAACATAGACACATGGAAGACATTATGTATCTTTTCCAACTCTGGAGGTAGTGCCAACTGATATGCCAAAGGACCCACTCTTTCCAATACCTCATATGGCCCGATAAAACAAGGACTTAGTTTCCCCTTCCTGTCGAATCTCATAATCCTCTTCCAAGGAGAAACTTTGAGGAAAACTTTCTCACCCACTGCATACTGAATATCCCTTCTTTTCAAATCAACATAGGACTTCTGACGGTCTGATGCAGCTTTAAGTCGACCTCTGATCACCCTGATTTTCTCTTCAGTCTGTTGAGCTATTTCGGGTCCAATCATTTTTCTTTCACCCATGTCATCCCAACACAACGGGGTTCTACATTTTCTGCCATACAAAGCTTCATATGGAGGCATCCCAATGCTTGATTGGTAGCTGTTGTTGTAAGCAAACTCAATCAAAGGCAAGTGTGTATCCCAACTACCCTCAAACTCAATCACACAAGCCCGTAGTATGTCCTCCAAGATCTGAATTACCCTCTCAGACTGGCCATCTGTCTGTGGGTGGAATGCAGTACTGAAGTTCAATCTAGTTCCTAAGGCTCTCTGAAGACTACCCCAGAATCTAGAAGTGAACCTAGGATCTCTGTCTGATACAATAGATGCTGGCACTCCATGCAGTCTCACAATCTCATCTATGTATAACTTGGCTAATTTTTCTAAACTGTAGTCCATCTGAACTGGCAGAAAATGAGCATACTTAGTTAGTCTGTCGACAATAACCCATACTGCATCATGACTCTTCTGTGTTCTCGGAAGTCCCATCACAAAATCCATTGTTATTCTTTCCCATTTCCATTCTGGCACTGGTAGTGGATGTAACAACCCAGTTGGCACTTGATGCTCTGCCTTTACTTGCTGACAAGTTAGGCATTTGGATACAAACTCTACCACATCTCTTTTTAAACCCATCCACCAGTAATGCTCCTTTAGCCCTCTATACATTTTTGTACCACCAGGGTGCATAGCAAAAGGAGACTCATGTGCTTCCTTCAAAATGATCTGCCTCAAATCAACATCATTAGGAACACACATTCTGCCTTGGTGTAGCAGTAAACCATCATCTCTGATTGAGAACTCTGGTTTCTTACCCTGCTGGACTTCTTCCATCAGCTTCTGATACTTCTTATCATTCTGAGCAGCCATTCTAATATGTTCAATTAATACTGGCTGTACATGCCATGCAACTGCAGTCTGCCCCTCATCATTAATCTCTAAACTAGCATGTAATGATCTCAACTTATGTACCAAAGACAAAGGAGTAACCTGTAGACTTGCCATAGTCTTGCGACTTAGGGCATCAGCCTTAACATTAGCTTTCCCTGGCTGATAGTCTATCAGACAATCATAGTCTTTTATCAACTCTAACCACCTCCTCTGTCTCAAATTCAACTCTTTATGGGTGCCCAAATACTTCAAACTCTTATGATCTGTGTAGATGTAACACTTCTCCCCATACAAATAATGTCTCCAGATCTTAAGAGCAAACACAATTGCTGCAAGCTCCAAATCATGTGTTGGATAATTCCTCTCATGCGGTTTCAGCTGGCGTGATGCATAGGCAATGACATTTCGATCTTGCATCAACACACAACCTAACCCGTTGTGAGAAGCATCGCTGTAAACTGTATATTCTTTACCCGGTGTAGGTAAAGTCAGGACTAGAGCCTCAGTCAAACATCTCTTCAATTCATCAAAACTTTGCTGGCATTTGTCCGTCCACTGAAATTTCACATCCTTTCTAAGTAGCTTGGTCAATGGAGATGCCAACATGGAGAACCCCTTCACAAATCGACGGTAGTATCCGGCTAAACCCAAAAAACTGCGAATCTCTGTGACATTTCTGGGTGGCTTCCAATTAAGGACAGCTTCAATTTTGCTAGGATCTACCTTAATATCCCTCTTCTGATACTACATGCCCCAAAAAGGATATCTCCTTCAGCCAAAATTCACACTTCGACAATTTGGCATATAGCTGTTTCTCTCTCAAAGTCTGCAGTACAATCCGCAGATGTCTATCATGCTCTTCTGCATTCCTCAAATAGACCAATATATCATCAATAAATACCACAATAAACTGATCGAGGTATAGTTTGAAGATAGTGTTCATCAGATCCATAAAAGCAGCCGGAGCATTAGTTAACCCGAATGGCATGACCAAGAACTCATAATGGCCATAACGGGTTCTGAAGGCAGTTTTAGGTATACTCTGCTCTTGTACTTTCAGCTGATAATAGCCTGACCTCAGGTCAATTTTGGAGAATACAGCTGCACCCCTTAACTGATCAAACAAGTCATCAATGCGGGGTAATGGATATCTGTTCTTTATTGTCACCTTATTCAACTACCGATAGTCAATACATAAATGGAGAGTGCCATCTTTCTTCTTTACAAACAACACTGGCGCTCCCCAAGGTGACACACTAGGGCGGATAAAGCCCTTGTCAAGCAATTCTTGCAATTGCACTTTCAATTCTGCTGGTGCCATTCTATAAGGTGTTATAGAGATTGGGTCCACACCAGGCATAACATCAATTTCAAACTGCACCTCTCTTTCTGGAGGTAATCCTGGCAATTCATCAGAAAATACATCCAGAAAGTCACATACAGTAGGAATGTCCTTCAGTGCTGGACTCCCCACTTGGGTGTCTATCACATATGCTAAGTACGCCTCACACCCTTTTCTAATCATTTTCCTGGCCAGTGCAGCTGAAATGATGTTTGAAGGCATTAACTGTCTCTCCCCATGTATTACTACATCACCATACTGAAGAAGGCCAAAAGTGACTGTTTCGCCTCTGATCAATCATGGCGTGATGCACAGCTAACCAATCCATGCCCAAGATAATGTCATAATCTCAAGGGCATTTCAATTAAGTCGACAGAAAAGTGTGTCCTTGGATCACCAAAGGATCCCCTATATAGCCTATTTACCACGACTCTCGGCCTAATGGACTAGTTACTAGCACATCATAGTCCATTGGTACACAATGAATAGCAAGAGAACACATCACACTAGCACTAACATACGAATGTGTGGAGCCGTGATCAAATAACACATACACATCTTGGTCAAGGATGGAGAAAATACCACTACAACATCCGATGTTTGACCTCTTCCTCTGACGCATGGTATACACTCTAACTGGTGCACTACTGGATGCTGGCTGGTTAACAGTGCTCTGACTTCCAGGGGTGTTACCAGGACCCCTACCTCTGCCTCTACCTCTAGCAGCTGATTGTGACCCTCTAGGTGCAGAAACTTGGGTTGATCCTTCAGATGTGGCAAAAGATCCAGACCGGCGCGGACTAGTGCAATCCTTAGCGAAATGTCCGCTTCCTCCACAGTTAAAACATGCACCAGTAGCCTTGAAACAAACCCCACCATGAGTTCTACCACACGTTTCACACTGCCGGACCGATAGAGATCCTCGAGAAGCTTGTTGGCCTACCGACTGCATCGAGGTGGTCTTTGGCCAGAAAATCTGCCTCTGCCTCTACGGGAGCTAGATCCACCAAACTGTTTCCTCTTGCCAGAACCACTTTCAGATACTTGTCCAGTAGTCTTTTCAGCCTTTTCTTTCTCTTGTGAACCCTTCTTCACTGCCCCTTCGGATTCTATCCTTTCTAATTCCAAGGCTTGTGAGATCAATTCAGCAAAATTCTGATGTCTGAAACCCACGACTTGCATTCTCAGACTCTGCCTTAGCCCGGACTCAAACCTCTTGCATCTGTCTCTGGGGGTGGAGACTAAGCTTCCAGCATAGTGGCTTAGCCTTGAGAAATCTCTCTCATATTCTGCTACAGTTCGGTTCCCTTATTTTAAACTCAAGAATTCTTGCAACTTCATGTCCACATATGCATCGGGAACCCATTTCTGTCGGAACTCCCTCAAAAAGTCTGTCCATGTCAGCACAGGTGGCTCAACCAGGCTGTGGGGGATGGTCTTTCACCATTCAAACGCATCCCCTTGCAACAAGGAAACAGAATATTCAAACTTTAGCTCTTCCGTACATTGCAGGTTTCTGAAAACTCGTTCCATTCATTCCAACCACTGTTCTGCCTCCAGTGGATCCACAGTGCCTTTAAACTCAGTGGCCCCAAATTTCATCAATTTTTCATACTGCCGAGCTGAGGGCTGTGGTTGTGCTACAGGTATTGGCATCTGAGCTTGGGGTGGCACATTACCCGCCATTTGTTGAAAGAAGGCAGCCATCTGCTGCATAAATTGAGCAGGAAACTGCGGTGCTGGAGCAAGAGCTGGAGTGGCTGACCCACTCACATTCTGGAGTGCTGGGGCTTCCTCTTGAACCTCAGCCTCAACAGATTGTTCTTCGGAATGATCTCCTCCTTCCATTCCGTTTTCTCAAATTTTCTACTTCCTGTGATCAAACACAAGAAGGTTGACCTCCGTTAGTACATATTCATGATGTAAATATGTCATATGTATCAATTAAAGACACTTGAGCAGTTGTACTTGTCAATAAAATGTTCATAAACATAGTCAAAATTCATTGAAAAACCATCCTCTGATACCACTAAATCATGTCACACCTCACCCCTCCGTAAGGCATAACATGATCCCATAGAATACTTAATGAACTACCGAACTTCACATACCGATAACCCATTAAGTACCCTACAAGGGATTTTAAAACGATTTTCTTACATTTTGGAAGTGGTGAGCATTTTGATAAGAATTTAAAACCATTTTTTAAAGTTTAAATACTAATCAAAAATTTTGTCCATTTTAGTTTTGCCGCAAATTTTATAAAAATTTTGACAGAGTTCCCTCTGTATTTTGAGAAACTAGTTCTTTAAAGACCTGTAAAAAGCACTTCCAAAAATATTTCACAACTCCCAACCACCAATAATTCTCAAATCAATTCAATTCAAGGCACTTCAACTAATTTCACAATACAAATCAAGGTTTCTCATCTCAAAATATTTAATATCTTCATTAACAAAACATAATGTAGGAAATTCATATGTACAAATATTAAATTACTGCAGAAAATCCAAAATAATATTATTACAATTTATTTACAACTGCTCGACTTTATATTGATACATACAACATTTCCATATTTACATCAAAATTTATCTACAAGGGCATAAAATAATACCCGTACAAAAGATCAATGTAATCCTCGATTTAATCGCAGCTCACTCTGCTGCTTTTTCCTTGCTCTTATCTGCGACAGCAAAATAAGCCATCGCTGAGTATAAAAATACTCAGTGGTGCACAATAAAAATTTAAAATGCCATAAATAAATCATTCGTTGCCAAACACAATTTAAATATTTGTCAATCACATTTCCTCAATATCAAAGTCCATAATGATACCATTCTGTCAAATAATCCATTAAACACAGTTTAGTCAAACAATTTCATAAACACAGTGTTGTCAAAGTCATACACAACTTAAGCAATGACACAAAATTTCCGATCAATGCCGTGTTGTACACCACGACAAAGCAATCTACAACCCCATTAATCGAAACCAATGAGGGAGGTGGCTAGCTAGCTAATGAGTGCTCATCCGATCTCGACCTCAACTGGTAAGCCAGAGAGGGAGGAAAATAAACGATCTCAACCCCATAAATGGAAGAGGAATAATAAGTAACTGTCATGCTAAGTGTGAATCAAAAATCCATTTCAAACATTTCATTCAAATATTGCATACAAAAATCAAATCAATTTTCAAAGTTACAATTTGGTCACAAGGTGGCAACACAAAAGTTCATAAATTCATAATACGTACTAAATCAAATTTTCAAGGATAAAATGCTTAAATAGGGTTTATTGTGCACAAACCTGACTGGAGTCGCCTCTAGGCCTTGACTCAGTCTTTAAGGGCTTCCAAGTCTTTTTCAGCTGAAACACACAATTTCACAGTGTTTCAGTACCATAACTTAGCATAAATCCAAAAATAAATTTCACTTCATTTCAACTAGCTCTATTGCATTAAATTCGACATTCTCGAAGTTTTTGTGTTTCGGGTTACTATTCACTATACTATTCAAGTCAAATTGTTGACTTTTTAAGGCTTAATAGGTATGGGAACTCCAACTTCACCCACAAACCACATTTTGGTCATTAAACTTGTTGGTTTTGGTCATTTTCTCAAAGCTTAGGTCATTTTGGCAAAATTGCCAATTTTCGATTTTGGTGCTCTGAAGTTGCACTGTTCCATTGGTCAATCTACTGTTGGAATTTGGCAAAAGTTCCTTCATGGAAAATGTTCCTTATTGTCTTAAGTGTATTCTCATTTTTGGATCACCCCAATCGGAGTTTTGTAGCTCAAGTTATAGCCAAAATACAGTTACTGTTCACGTGCACTGTTCATGCTGAGATTTTGGTTCTGGCAGATTTTTGGTCCAACTTTGTTCAGTAATTTGATGAAGTTAAGTTCATAATTTGATCAAACTTTCTATATATGAAATTTTCTACTATGTCTTAGGTTTCCATCGATTTAAGAATAGCCTAAATCGTAGTTTTCTAGAGAGAGTTATAGCCATTGGAACTTTACTGCTCAATGGCAATTCTGCAGAATCGCAGGTACAGTAACTCCACTTTGCTCAATAATTTGACTAGGTTAATGGCATAATTTGGGATGGTGTTCTTCATGAAAGTTTTAGGTCTATATCTTATCTAATTTCTGGTAAAATTTCACATCAATTTGACCTTCCTAGCTCGAGTTATGACCAAATGAACAGTTACTGTTCATTTGGTCAGTTTGGTGTAGTGGCAGCCTGCTCTCATTTCACTTTGGTCAATTGGTTCACCCAGTTTTGGTCAATTTTTGGGCATGGTTCCTTAATGAAAATTGTGCCCTTATATGTCTATTTTCATCCCCAATTGGTGGCATATCAATTTGACTTGTAAAATTTCCGTTTTGGTCCTTCAAAATTGGTTTGGTCATGCTGCAATTGACCTACGAATTTGTCTTCCATTCTAACAATTCCCATACATTTCCTTTGGTCATTATTGACCATTTTTCAGTCCAAAATTGGTCAAAGATATCATTTATGCATTTCTCCAAAATTTGGTTCACAAACCCTAACATTCAAACCCTAAACTCACAACTTTGTTACCATTAACAATTTCAAAGTTCTAAACTATCATCATTCAACTAATTAAGGTTTTTATACTCATTCAAATCCTTTAAATTCATGCAATTCATACTCCCTTCAAGCTGGCCAAAAATTCAGTTTGTCCTTCCCCCATATTTTTATTTCATTTCCTTAATCCTAAGTTCATTTCAACCATTGCATATGCATTTAAAGAAGTAAAATAATAAGTTAGCACACTAACCTTTCTTAAATCTTCAAAACCCTAACTTTTGCTCTTCTTTCTTCTTGTAATCTCCTTCTTAAGTAGTAATAACAAACTTTAGTAGAGTTTTTAGGGAAGTTATGTAAATTGGGTGAAGGAATTCAAGCTTAGATGTAAGCTTAGATGAAGAGAATTCATGGAGGTTTTTGGGAAGAAAATGGGGCGGCACAATGGAAGAAGGAAATGAGGTTTTTAAATTTTTTTTCTATTTATTTTTTTCTATTAGTTCTTTAATTTAATTCTCGATTCCAAAATTTTCTTTTCTCCGATTTTATTTGACAGTTAGGTCAGGAGTCAGCTCTCGGGGTCAATTGACCAAATTGCCCCTCGCCGGTTCATCCCGGTTTGCAAATAATTCCATATTTCTTCCGGCTCCCTGACCTAATTATTTGACTGGGTTAACAGTTCTTTTTCGTGATTTTCTCTTTTCCACTGTGTTTATAAGGGTCCTAAGGACCGTAGCGTCACTTTTTATGGTTCGAAATTTGAGTTTAAAACGACTTCGCAGTCGTTCCCGAGGAGGTCACCCATCGCTGTGACTCTCGGCTCGTTTAACCTCTTATGTTCTGTTTTTCTTATTTATAGTTAACTAATTAAACATTACAAATTATTTGTGTTTATGGCTTCTCAAGTTGTCTTAAGTGTGGCCCTAATCCCATTAATTGTCCGGACCGACACCGGTCACCGGAACAGTGAAATATACCAGGCTATACCAATAGGGGTGTTACAATCAAACAGATCATCGATCCGAGGAAGTGGATACTTGTTCTTCACAGTCACCTTGTTCAGCTGTCTATAGTCAATACACAACCTCAATGACCCATCTTTCTTTCTTACAAATAGAACAGGAGCACCCCAAGGTGAAGTGCTCGAACGTATGAAACCCTTGTCCAAAAGCTCCTGTAGTTGCTCCTTTAACTCTTTCAATTCCGCTGGTGCCATCCTGTAAGGCGGCATTGATATGGGGTTCGTACCCGGCACAACATCAATGCAAAACTCTATTTCCCTTCCTGGTGGCAACCCTGGAAGCTCCTCAGGGAAGACATCCATGAATTCTCTGACAACAGGAACATTTTCCATGTTGACACCTTCTACAGATGTATCTCTTACCAATGTCAAATACCCTTGACATCCACGCCTCAACATTTTTCTAGCACTAATTGCTGACACCAAATTATATGGAACCATGCTCCTGTCACCATCAAAACTAAATTCTTCCACACCAGATATGTGGAAATACACTTTTTTGTTCCTGCAGTCCAAAGTGGCATAATGAGTTGCCAACCAATCCATCCCCAGAATTACATCAAAATCTATCATTGGTAGAGGAACCAAGTCTGCTGGGAGGATCTTTCCATCCACTACTACTGGGCTACCCGGAAAAACCATATCTACATCTATGTTGTCACTAAGCAGGGTAGCTACAGACAAAGGGTATTCTAAAGTGGTAGGGTTTCTACCCAATCTCATGGCAAACACAGGGGAGACAAATGAGTGCGTAGCACCCGGATCTATTAAAACACGAGCCTCATAGGAACAGACCAGAAGAATACCTGCCACAACTGCATTGGAAGCCTGAGCATCCTAGTGGGTCAGGGTGAAACCCCGACCTTGACCCCTACCCTGAGTGGCAGAATCCTGATACTGACTTCTACCTCCTGATCTGCCTCCAAATCCACGTCCCCCTTGTCCTCGGCCCTGTTGGCCACTGAACTGACTGCCTGCCATGCTGGAAGCACCCGGATACAACTGACGAGGAACATTTGCAACAGAACCCTGTGACCCCATCTGTGGCTCGCTGAACATGGGGCATTCCCTAGCAAAGTGACCTGGTTGGCCACACCTGAAGCATACTCCTGAACCCATCATACAAGGTCCTGAATGTCCTCTTCCACACTGTGCACAAGGTGCCAAGGAGGATCCTGAACCAGACCCAGAACTGCTGTACCCCGAACTGTGACCACTGCTGGATCCGTACCCTGGTCTGAACCCTCGGGATTTGTGTCTAAAACCACTCCTCTTATTCCTGCTTCTTCCTCTGTAATTAGTTTGGCCACCACTATCCGTAGTACCCATGTGGGGAACACCTGAAGAACCCTCTGCTCTATTTTTCTTTGCCCTTCCGCTGTCATTCACAGTATAGCTAATCTCAATTTGTCTGGCTCGATCAACTACCACATCAAAAGACTGATCAGACATCATGGCCAGGTTTGCATACCTCCTGTCCAGCCCCTTTAGGAATCTCTTCACTTTCATAGTTTCTGTAGCTACTACTGTAGGGGCATACCTACTCGATTCGAAGTGCAGAGCATATTCATCTACAGACCTGCCATTCTGTCTTAAGGCCTCAAAGGCCCACTGCTTTTGATCTCTGAAGCTTTCTGGCACAAACCGATTGATGAACAGTTCCACAAACTGAGTCCACGACAAACCCTCCATCCGAGGTAATATGTAGTCATTCATCCATTGTCTAGGCATAGGCCCCATGACATGCTGCATACACTCTATAAGTCTTCTATCAATCAACTGCAACTTTGTTCCTGCCTGTCTGCAGGAATCCAAAAACCGATATGCATCGTCTGACACATCATAAGTACCAGGCACCAACTTCTTGAAATTGATTATCTGTTTGTAAGGTTTCCCTCTTGGTGCGGTGGACTGCTGCTGCTGTGAAGGGTGGACCATATACTGCGCCATCATATCGATGGTTCTCTGCAACCCAGCTAGAGTAGCTGCCATGGGGTCCATGGGACCCTGTGCCATAAAAGACTGATCCTGAACTGGTGGCAGCTGCTCTTCTACTTGAGTAGCTCTAGGCCTCCTACCCCGCCTCCTTGGGGCAGGCGCCTCATCTTGTGCTGACACCTCGTCAGGCACATCTGGTTCTGGTGTAGTGGCAGCTCTCCTGCTTCTACGCATTTTTCCTGAAATTCAGCAGCATTAGCCCACAAAATTCAAAACTGCACGTTACACAGCTCTATGACTCATATTTACACACAATATATAAAGCATAAACTAGAAGCAAAGATGACAATGCAAGACGAATGTGGACCCTATTTTTCCACATGTGACTCCTAGTAAACTCTTCCCAACACTTTAGACAAACAATCCCTAAGAATCTAGAGCTTAAGCTCTGATATCACATTTGTCATGACCCAACCTATGGGCCGGACCGGCACTAGGACCTGGGCCAGCCTAAAGCCCCCGAGGCCCGTAGTAAGCCTAACTATTCCTTAACCCAACTCTAAGGCCCATTTGGGCCCAATTTCAAGAATTCAACCGGACAGAGTTCGGCCATAAAATGGACCTTTCAACGGGGAGTTTTTGACTCACCCAACCTGTAAACACAATATATATCAATTGGGGAGCTCAGCTCACCCTCCACATACTCATATCAACATAAAAATAAATGGGAGCTTAGCTCCCTCATCCAGTCCATCAAACATGCATAAAATAATAAGTTTAGAGGTCCAAAATAACAATTTATATTACAGACCCAAATCAATTAAATATTTTTAATACATGCGGAAATTCTAGAAGTTTATAGAATTACACAAACATTAATAGACGACCTGCGAGGGAGAAAAGCAGGTTAACCTCAAAAATATCCTCCTGTGGCATGGAAAAATATTGAACAGGAGTGAGCGTTCGACTCAGAGAGTAAAATATCAATTTCAACCATAATCTCTATAACTATCTAAAGCTAATGTACCCTGTAGAGTGAAATGTAACATCAACAATATTTTCACATCATAGCATCAAAAAGGTAATTTGGAGCACTCACACATCCAGTAATATCAATCATAATATATGGGAGCTGATCCCCTATATAGCTCTCTTAAATCCAACCTGTGCCAGAGAAGAACTCAGCTCGGACTTTCACTTAATAACCAAATCGGGATCCCAGCGAAGAACTCAAGCCGTGTCTACCCGTCCTATCCATAGTCCACACCACATCACACGCACGCCAATGCACGCACACTGCTCCAAATTACCATAACAACATCCATGGCACTTTAACAGTTATGAATGCAACATAAAACGTGCCTAGAGTTTAACTACATAGATATATACATATAAGTGATGCATGGGCATGCTTGAACATATAATAATATCGAAATTACAATTAAAATTAATATTTTACTCACAGACTTGACAGTAGTCACTGTGGCGGCTGGAGGAGGAAGAAGGCTGTCCCGGCTCACCTGACAATTTTATTACAATTATTTAGTAAATTTGACTCAATACAAACTAAGAAAAGACCAAATACGTCCTAAGTCGTGCCAAAAATCCGGCAGAGTCTGCCCTATATCTAGAACTTAACCAACTTGCAAAAGGGCTCAAAATACACTTCTATATTCACAATCCATATATCCACAACTCAATCACATCACACAACCCCTCATGGGCCCATCCAAACAGTCATGCATCACAATATGTAAAATTTCACTTTAGTCCTTATAATTGACTCTTTTTGCAAAAACTACACAAATGAACTCTAAAATTTCTAAAACTTTGCCCTGTGGTCTTTAGCAATATTACTAGGCTAATGCAAAAAGAATCATAATTTTCTGAGCTACCACGAATATTTTACGGATTTTTAATCTCATTTAAGCACTAGAAAATTACGAAAAAATAAGGTTTGGGTTTACCTATGCCTATTCCGACTTCGGGGACGCGCTCGGGACGTCTGACAATGGTGGGGTAGCCAAAACCTCGATCCAATTCAGAGACTTTTTCGGTAGCCGGTCTGTCTGACCGGAAATTCACAAACCCGGACAACTATTGAATTTCCTCGAACTGAAGATACCTACATGAAGCCCACAACACGGGGGTTAGTACATAAATTTTACGAAATTTTCTAAGCTCATTAAATGCTCGAAAAAATACTGCAAAGTTCCGTGAGACTCACCGAAAAACGGTGTCGAAAAATTTCAAAATTTATATTGTCGCGAAGCTCTCGACGAGTGGAGCGCTCTGATACTTTCGGTTTTCTCATGGGGTTCACGATTAGCGAGAAATCTAGCCCAAAAGTCAAAATGGGCTAAAAATTTTCGGGCAAAAATTGGACAAATCGCTTGATGGATTTCGGTGTTCTTGGTGTCTATGGAAAGCTCTCGACGAGTAGATAGATTTAGACACAAGACCCGATCCGATTGATGGCCGGATCGACCGGATTTCGGTCTGGAAGATGAAGCGGCGCGCTTGCGCGTCGCGTCGCTTCGTGCGCCTTTTGCCGGCGTTCCAGGCGGCGGCCGGCTAGGGGAGGTGGCTCAGGAGGTGCGCCGGCGGACTAGGGTGGCTGGGGAGGCGGCGGCGCGGCAAGGGGAGGAGGGAAGAGAGAGAAAACGGGAGAGAAAGAGAGAGAGGTAGGGACACCCGCGGGGAGGAAGAAAAAGGAAGAAGCCGGTCCGATTCGACCGGTCCGATCCGGTCCGGTTCGATTCGGCCGGTTCGATTCAGAATATAAAATTTTAAATTTTTACTTTGCATTGGGACCGAAAATGAGGTCCAAAAATTTTGAAAAATTTTAGAAAACTCAGAAAAATGCGTAGACTCCAAATATATTTTTAGTTTTACCACGTGGTCTTTAAATTAATTTTTAAAAATCATCAAAGTTTATATTTTCAGAAAATCGAACCCAATTTCTAAAATCCGAAAATTTTCAAATAATTTCCTAAAATTCAAATAAAATAAATTATCAATATTTACTCAAAAATAATAAATTTAAAAATTAGGGATGTTACATTAATTATATAATATCATCATCATTTTATGTAAGGTAGTCTACATGGAATGAAAAGCCAATGTTACAATAACAAATCAGTAACGGTTAGTCTCATAAAGCAATTATTTTTTTTTGTTAAAAATAATTTTTCTTTTTAAAAAATTAAAGTATTTTTTCATCTAATTATTATTCTATGATTCTTTTATCATTCCATGTGTTAATCTTACATAGAATAACAGGGTATAATTTAATTTCTCCAAGCTCTGCAATATATATTATGCCGATTCGGGCAATATAAGTTAATTACACATAAGTATATATTAGTAGAGACACCACACATGTGTATTCAAATATATATATATATATATATATATATATTAACTAATGAGTCGTTCAATATCTTTGTAATTAATTGTTTTGAATTATCACGTAAGAATGCATTTAATAATAATGTATTTTTCTTTAGGAAAATATTTTTATTGGAAATATAATTAAGAAAAGAAACTAATATGTAATAAATTTTAAAGTTTTATAATATGCATAGAAAGTTGTATATATATATTTTTCTTTAGTTTAAAGATGAGGATTATCACTAATGAAATTGAACAGGCAAAAATATATATTATTATGACGAATAAATTAATTTAATTAAAATTCTATTTATTTTCTAATTTTTTGTAGTATACTAATTAAAATTAAAATAATAATTCGTATTTAGTTAAATACAATAAATAAACAACTTAAAAAATTATGTGAACGATAAAGTAAAATTAATAAATTTAATGGGACAAAATTAATAAATTTAAGGAGCTAGGATTTAACTCCGCCTAAGTAGTTTGCGCTTAGCCGGTCCCAAGCCCGGATAAAGGAGGAGGGTTGCGGTAGGTGACAACCAGCGTAAAAATTTCATCACACTCTATGATATGGATTCAAATGATATAAACATTGAGGCGTCCTCTACTAACGACACGCTACATTGGAGCCCGGGTGTAGTGAGAAATATGCAAGGGTGTAGGGCGTTCACCGAAAGCGACGCGCCATGCCGGCGCCCGAGTGTGGTGTTAAGTGAGCAAGGGTTCCCACATCATGGACGGGTGTGGGTAAAGAAGTTAGTCCATAGGACAGATATTAGAATAAATAGTGGAACAGAACACAAGATAGACATAGAAAATAATAGAAGATATCATAGAAGGAGACCAATTAGGAAGGAGCAGGATAGGAGGAGGATCAGGGTTGGTACTTGGAATGTTAGATCACTTACAGGAAAATTAATGGAGCTTGTGGATACCTTGGAAAGGAGAAGGGTGAATATTGCTTGCATTCATGAGACTAAATGGGTAAGAGAGAAAAGTAAGGAAGTGGGTAATTCAGGGTACAAACTATGGTTTACCGGAAAGGAGAGAAACAAGAACGAAGTGGGTATAATCATAGACAGGATATTGAAAGACGCAGTAATAGCTGTGAAAAGAGTAGGAGATAGAATTATACTAGTAAAGCTAGTACTAGAAAGAGAAACAATAAATATAGTTAGTGCTTATGCCCCACAAATAGGACTAGACAGTGAGAGTAAACAAAGGTTTTGGGAAGGATTAGATGATTTAATGCAAAGCATACCGAATGAAGAGAATGTTTTCATTGGTGGAGATTTGAATGGGCATGTAGGAAGTGATAGACAAGGTGATGAGAATGTTCATAGAGGTTTTGGTTTTGGCAGTCGAAATAAGGAGGGAAAAAGCATCCTGGATTTTGCTATGGCATATGACCTAATACTAGCAAATACCTACTTTATAAAAAGAGAGTCACATTTAGTGACTTTTAAAAGTGGGCAACATAGAAGCCAAATTGACTTCATCTTAACTAGAAAGACAAACAGAGCTCTATGCAAGGATTGCAAGGTCATTCCAGGAGAGGCTTTAACAAGTCAACATCGGTTGGTGGTCTTGGATGTCAAGTTTAGGAACAATTCAAGTAAGGTTAGAAGAAATAGTATAGCTCGAAAAAAGTGGTGGGAGTTCAAAGGAGTAAAGCAAGTGAAGTTCAAAAATGAGCTTCTCGAGTCCGAAGTATGGAAGCTGGATATAGAGTCCAATGATATGTGGATACAGATGGCATCAAAGATTAAAGTAGCTAGAAAAGTACTTGGAGTGTCTAAAGGACATGGACCACCCTCAAAAGAGAGATGGTGGTGGAATGAGGAAGTACAAAAGGCAGTGAAGAGAAAAAGGGAATGGTATAAGAAATTACCTAAATGTGATAATAATGAGGCATAAGAACAGTACAAGATAGCAAAGAAAGAGGCAAAAAAGGCAGTTAGTCAAGCAAGAGCAAAGGCCTTTGAAAAGTTATATGAGAAACTTGGAACTAAAGAAGGGGAGAAAGATATTTATAGATTAGCAAGGAGGAGAGAAAGGAAATGTCAAGATCTCAATCAAGTTAGGTGCATTAAGGATAAAGAAGGAAAAGTGTTGGTGAAAGATGAGGACATTAAAGAAAGATGGAGAAATTATTTTAATGATCTCTTTAATAATAGTCAAAATGGTAATAGCGTGTATATAGATTATAAAACAATAGAAAAGAATATGAATTATACTAGAAGGATTAGATCTTTAGAAGTAAAGGAAGTACTTAAGAGAATGAAAGTGGGTAAAGCCTATGGACTCAATGAAATACCAATTGAAGTGTGGAAGTATTTGGGAGATATGGGAGTGGCATGGTTAACTAAATTATTTAATAAGATTCTAAACTCAAAGAAAATGCCTGATGAATGGAGGAAGAGTATTTTAGTACCTATTTTTAAAAATAAAGGAGACATACAGAGTTGCTCAAACTATAGGGGAATTAAACTCATGAGCCATACTATGAAGTTGTGGGAGAGAGTTGTGGAGCATCGACTACGTCATCATACTTCTATCTCTCTCAATCAATTTGGTTTCATGCCTGGTCGTTCAATTATGGAAGCGATCTTTCTCATTAGAAGCTTGATGGAGAAATATAGAGATGTGAAGAAAGATCTACACATGATTTTTATTGATTTGGAGAAGGCTTATGATAGTGTTCCAAAAGAGGTCTTATGGAATGTGTTAGAACAAAAGAGGGTATCTATTAGGTACATACAAGTATTGAAAGATATGTATGAAGGAGTAATTACTATTGTGCGCACAGTGGGAGGGGACACAAGAGATTTTCCGATCTCAATTGGATTACACCAAGGATCAGCCATAAGCCCTTGCCTTTTTACATTAGTTTTAGATGAACTGACGAAACATTTACAAGAGAGTATTCCTTGGTGCATGATATTTGCGGATGATATTGTTCTGATAGATGAGACACGAGAAGGAGTCAATAGAAAGCTAGAACTTTGGAGAAGTACTCTAGAGTCAAAGGGTTTTAAGTTAAGTAGAACGAAGACAGAATACATGCATTGCAAGTTCAGTGAAGGCCAAATTGGTGATAGGGAAGGAATTAGTTTGAATGGAGTGATACTGCCCCAAAGTAATCACTTTAAATATCTAGGCTCAGTCCTTCAAGTAGATGGGGGATGTGAGGAGGATGTTAGTCATAGGATTAAAGCCGGATGGTTGAAGTGGAGACGTGCCACGGGAGTTTTATGTGATCGTAAGATTCTCAATAAATTGAAAGGAAAATTTTACCGTACAGCCATACGACCAGCTATGTTATATGGTAGTGAGTGTTGGGCATTGAAAGAGTCGTATGCATCTAAGATAAGAGTTGTAGAGATGAGAATGTTAAGGTGGATGAGTGGCCATACTAGACTAGATAAAGTCCGTAATGAGAGTATTAGAGAAAAGGTAGGAGTGGTGCCAATTGAAGATAAGTTGAGAGAAGGGAGATTGAGGTGGTTTGGTTATGTGAAGCGTAGACATACGGAGGCTCCAGTTAGACAAGTAGAGCACATTAGGTTAGAGGATAGAAAGAAAAAAAGGGGTAGACCTAAATTGACTTGGAGGAGAGTAGTACAACATGACCTAAAAGTATTACACATTTCTGAGGATTTAACCCAAAATCATTCAAAGTGGAGAAAGTAAATTCATATAGTCGACTCCAAATTTTTTGAATAAAGGCTAGGCTGAGTTGAGTTGAGTTAAGGAGCTAGATTTTATAAATCTCATATTAATTATGAATAGGTATATAGTTTATATGAATTAATAAAACTTAACAAAATTTTATTAATGAGTTGTATAAATTAGTATAAATTAATAAAATTTTATTAATGAGTACGTCCTAATTCGAGTACTTGCACAGACATCTCTTTTTCTTTGAATGAAAAAAATAAAAAAAACGGAGACCACGTTAAAAATAAGCTAACCATGTGAAGGACTTGGCCCACTGCCTAATGCAAAATCCGCCAGGGCACGAAGCACATGCATGATGATTCATCGTTTTGGGTTAACTTCAATTATAGTCCTTCAACTTAGTTAATTATATCAGTAATATCTTTCAATTTCAATTTATCTTATAAAAATTTCTGGACTTAAATTTAAATATTATTAAAATCTCTATGCCTTGCTATTATAGATTTTCAAGTTAACTTATAGCTAAATTTCACTCTTTGTCTCTTAATTTTAATAAATATATTACTGGCAATTATTTATTTCACAAAAATTTTTAAATTTTAATTTAATATATAAATAATTTTAAAACAAAATTACTAAATAATAATTAAGATTGAATATATTATTTTGTTAATTTAAAAAATATCGACAAAAACTACATACAATATCAACCTATATATAAAAAAAATTATTCATATTTAATTAGGGTTTAAATATTTTCAAAATAAAATAAAATAAAATAATAATATGTTATTAATTTTTTTTCTTATATTAAAATAAAACCTAAGAAATTAAGATAAATTCATATAAATTTTAGATATTAACCTAAAATTAAATTAAAAAAAATAATATTTTTATATGATAAATTAAATAATTAATTAATTATAAATATTTATAAAAAAATCAGATTATTTGTAAAAATGATTTTTAAAATAAATTGGAAATAAATAAAAATTAAAATTAAAATTAATTATAAAATTAACAAATAACTATGATAAATTTATTTAAATTGAGAGATAGTGAATAAAATTTAATCAAAAGTTAATTAAAAATTTGTAATAACAGCTCACAAAGATTTTACTGATACTTAAATTATAGTTTAAAAATTTATATGATATAAATTGAAAGTGAAAGATAATACTGATACAACTAATTAAATTGAAGGACTATAAATAAAATTAACCCTCATTTTTTATGTCGTATAAATAAATTATATTTCTGAAAAATAAGTGGTGTCCATTAGTTCCGTGCCAAACGTTCTAAGGACCTTTGATAGTGGTTGGCCCAAATTCGTTCACGTAAACTCCATGTATTCTGGACCTTAGCCTTTCGAACCCAAACTCTGCATGTCCCCAGCTCCAAGGACAATGACAAAGACTGGCTCACCAACCTCTGAATTTTCATGGATATGATGTTATATTTTGTTTATTTATCTTTTTTTTTAAACATAGTTTTATTTACTTATTTTTTTATAATTATATTTTTAATAATTAAAATTTTATTTCATTATATTATGTCCAATTAGGTTGTACTAAATATTTACCAAATGCTTTGATTCAAAAGCAAATATTATAAATCATGCCTATATATTATAAATTAAAATATAACATTAATTTACACGTTTTATTTTTTTTATTATATTTATAAAAGAGAAAAGGATGAACCTGAGTTTCTATATTCAAAGTATTTGTAGTCACCACTAGACCAATGATTTAAACTTATTTTTATGTCTCATTCTAGTGGACAGCATAAATTTGATTTATACATATTCTCATAAATACATACCACAATTCATAAGTTCCAAAGAATTATTCTCTCGTCTAATTCAGTAGAGTTAGTCTAATCGATAAGAAAAAAATTACTGTTGTTTATTAATTAGGGTTTGATTTAACTAGAGGCAATATATCAAGTTGATGTGGAGGAATTGTCCCTTATTCCTATGGAAAAAAAAACTTCTGAAAATGCAAAAACTTCTATATAAATGCATACATACGTGTATATATATAAGTCTACTCTCAAGTTATTATATTTTCTTTATAAAATGTTAGTTTAATCATTGAAATGGGCATTAGTTTATATTTTTAAATAACTAAATAAAAAATTATCACATAAAAGCATAGTATATTAATCTTATAATTAGGGTTTTAATATTTTCAAAATAAAATAAAATAATAATATGTTATTAATTTTTTTTCTTATATTAAAATAAAACCCAAGAAATTAAGATAAATTCGATATAAATTTTAGATATTAACCTAAAATTAAATTAAAAAAATAATATTTTTATATGATAAATTAAATAATTAATTAATTATAAATATTTATAAAAATATCATATTATTTGTAAAAATGATTTTTAAAATAAATTGAAAATAAATAAAAGTTAAAATTTAATCCGGTTATAAAATTAAGGGATAACTATGATAAATTTATTTAAGTTGAGAGATAGTGAATAAAATTTAGCTATAAGTTAACTAAAAACTTGTAATGACAGCTCACAAAGATTTTACTGCTACTTAAATCAAACCATACCAATTAAACTGAGAAGTGAAGAACTGTGAAGACAAGCATCGAGAATGAGATAAGTCGAGAATCTGAAAAGAAGAATTGAGAACGTCTCAGTGAAGGTGAACACGAGGCGGAGAAAATGAAGGGAGAGATGACTAGGGATTGGAATTTTCGTTTTTATACCTAGGGTATAAAACGACAGTGTTTTATACATATAAAAAATCAGTCAGTTCGATTTTATTTGTTTTTTCAGTGAAAAATCAAACTGAATAAAAAACCAAAATTGTGAAAAACTTAAACCCAATCGTACCAATTAAACTGAAAAACTGAACCAATTGAGCTGAATGGATTTTATTTGATTAGATTTTTCAGTTTGAACTGAATATGGCATAATCCTACTACATTTAGGTCCTTAACCTCTAATTTCCTTTCCATATTTACCTCTTTTCCTCTCTTTCTCTTAGCCCATTATCTCTCCTCCCTGTTTGGAGAATTTATTTTTGCCATTAAATATTTTTAGGTAATTTAATTTTTTACGTATAAAATCCCGTGAAACAAAATAATTAAATGATCGTCTAAATTTAATTTACAACGAAAATAAAATGACAAGAATTTAAAACCAATCTTTAGATTCAAAATTTGTTTATTAAAAACCTAGAAATATATATATATATATATATATATATATATATAAAGGTGGAAATTCCGATTGTTAAATTGCTGGAAATAAAGCCGCATGTGGCCATGTCGATGCCTCTATTTTGTTCAATCATGTAACGATCTCTAACTGGCAACCCCTTATTCCCTCGAGTGTAAACGCCACACTATTATCACTTTAAATATTAATTCAATCCGACCATACTCTTTGGCCTTTCAGATGTGCATAGGAGGCTTCAATTGTGGATATGTAGCCATGAAATGCAATTTTGAAACTGGTAAATCTTAGTAACAATGATTGAAATGCTCAGGGAATGATGTCCAATTGAACCTAATGATTTGGACATATTCTAAGGTTTGCCAACCTCCTCTTCTTTGTTGCCAGTTCATTTTTCTTACTTAAATTCGATCTATCATTGAGTCAAGACACAAGATACACGGTAAGACTCACTTATTAAATATATGAATTTTATATATTTATATCTTGGATTCATGATAGATTCGATCTAAGCAAGAATTTTCCTAAACTTTTGTTCGGTCTCCTATTTTCTTTTATGTTGTTTCCTCAAGTCCAAATTGCTGTGACGATCCTGGCAAGCTGAGTAATTATATAATACCATCATCATTTTATATAAGGTAGTCTACATGGAATGAAAAGCCAATGTTACAATAACAAATCAGTAATGGTTAGTCCTATAAAGCAATTATTTTTTTTTGTTAAAAATAATTTTTCTTTTTAAAAAATTAAAGTATTTTTTCATCTAATTATTATTCTAAAATTCTTTTATCATTACATGTGTTAATCTTACATAGAATAACAGAGTATAATTTAATTTCTCCAAGCTCTGCAATATATATTATGCCTATTCGGGCAATATAAGTTAATTACACATAAGTATATATTAGTAGAGACACCACACGTGTATTCAAATATATATATATATATATATATATATATATATATATATATATATATATATATATATATATTAACTAATGAGTCGTTCAATATCTTTGTAATTAATTGTTTTGAATTATCACGTGAGAATGCATTTAATAATAATGTATTTTTCTTTAGGAAAATATTTTTATTGGAAATATAATTAAGAAAAGAAACTAATATGTAATAAATTTTAAAGTTTTATAATATGCATAGAAAGTTTTATATATATTTTTTTTTCTTTAGTTTAAAGATGAGGATTATCGCTAATGAAATTGGACAGGCAAAAATATATATTATTATAAAGTATAAATTAATTTAATTAAAATTCTATTTATTTTCTAATTTTTTGTAGTATACTAATTAAAATTAAAATAATAATTCGTATTTAGTTAAATATAATAAATAAACAATTTAAAAAATTATGTGAACTATAAAGTAAAATTAATAAATTTAATGGGACAAAATTAATAAATTTAAGGAGCTAGATTTTATAAATCTCGTATTAATTATGAATAGGTATATAGTTTATATGAATTAGTATAACTTAACAAAATTTTATTAATGGGTTATATAAATTAGTATAATTTAATAAAATTTTATTAATGAGTATGTCCTAATTCGAGTACGTCCGCAGACATCACTTTTTCTTTGAATGAAAAAAATAAAAAAAACGGAGACCACGTTAAAAATAAGCTAACCACTGCCTAATGCAAAATCCGCCCGTGACAAAACCAATTATTCTTGCAGCCAGGGCAAGAAGCACATGCATGGTGATTCATCGTTTTGGGTTAACTTCAATTATAGTCCTTCAACTTAGTTAATTATATCAGTAATATTTTTCGATTTGAATTTATCTCATAAAAATTTTTGAACTTTAATTTAAGTATCATTAAAATTTTTATGTCCTGTTATTATAGATTTTCAAATTAATTTATGGCTAAATTTCACTCTTTATCCCTTAATTTTGATAAATATACTACAGGCAATAATTTATTTCATAAAAATTTTTAAATTTTAATTTAATATATAAATAATTTTAAAGCCAAATTACTAAATAATAATTAAGATTGGATATATTATTTTGCTAATTTAAAAAATAATGACAAAAACTACATACAATATCAACCTATATATAAAAAAATCATTCATACTTAATTAGGGTTTCAATATTTTCAAAATAAAATAAAATAATAATATGTTATTAATTTTTTTTCTTATATTAAAATAAAACCTAAGAAATTAAGATAAATTCGATATAAATTGATATAAATTTTAGATATTAACCTAAAATTAAATTAAAAAAAATAATATTTTTATATGATAAATTAAATAATTAATTAATTGATGTCCCAAAATATGTCCAAGAGGGGGGTGAATTGGACTAAAAAAAAAAATTTCGGTTTTTGCTCAAAACCTTTGAAAAATTGTAGTTTGGTTCAACATAATTTTCTAATGTGAAATATGAACAATACAACGCTATTGATAAGTTGATTCAAAGTTGAGTCATAAGCAATCAGTATACTGATCTGACATAGTATATTGGCATTCAGTATAAATTTCAATAATCTGAATAAGTTCACAACACAGCAAACAGAGCAGTACACCAAATATATTAGTTGACAATAAATAAAACAATAAGCAAATTAAATCAGATATCAGCAGATTCAGCAGTAAACTAATTTTCTCAGTTTGCAGCAAGGTTAACCATAAACTGTATCAATTTTCATATTAGCAAAAACACCTCAATCAGAAAGTTAAAATGCATAAATGTAAACAGTAAGAGTTGAGAAAATTGAACACTGAATTTTTATAGTGGTTCGGCTCAACTAGCCTACATCCACTCTCTCAAAGATCCCACTTTGAGTCTTCACTTCACTAATCTTCTCTTTTAAAGGCAAGAGACAAAAGCCCTTTACAAATCTTCTCACCAAAGCTTTTACAAGTAGCTTCACACTTCTACCAAGTGTTATCCCAAACACTTTTCACTATCAATCTTCAACAGGTGCTTGAATGACCTCTCATAAATGATAATAAAGTGTTTAAAACTCAATCTCACTCAATACAACAGAATCTATAAAGAAGAGATGAGTACGTAAGCCAATGATGAGCAATAAAAACAATTTTGAGCACTTTGAATGAAAGTTTTAATGATCTTGAAAGGTTATGAACAGTAGAGAGACTTTCATTGAGTGCAAAATGGCCAAGGATAAGTGTATTTATAGCTTTGAAACGTTTCTAACCATTTGAGAACTCATTTGAATGTTACAATTTCGAATTTCAAGAAAATAGCTGTTATTTTATCTTTTTCTGCAATGTTATGCAGAGTTGAGACAATTAGCATACCAGAAAAAATAGCAAACCAGTTAGCATACCAAAATAAGTAGCAAACCAGTTATCATACCAGGAAAACTTTTCTACATAACTTTGAAAACTTTAAAACTTTACACCAAATCATAATCAAATACTTTTAGGCCATTGATGATATTTAAAAGAAAATCTTTTGAGGGATTGAAAATAAGTGTCATTGGCTTCAACTCTTCAATTCTTTTCACAGGTAATCCTAAAAGTTAAAACTAACTTCTATACTACATGAACCTTCAAATTTGATCTTCAATGCAACTTTGGAAGGTAACATTTTCTTTCTTTATCTCCTTTGATTCGTCCTATGTTATCTTAAAATGTCATCCTTTCATTAAAAGCACGAATCCATCATGAATTCCTTGAGTCTTTTTCTTTGTTCTTTGAGAAGCACAATACTTAACACAAGGTTAGTTTGATTCTAATTGAGTTTTGTTATCATCAAAATCTGTGCTCCTTTGAGCTCATGGGGTCAACAATCTGTTCCTTTTTGATGATGACAAAACTCAATCGAATCACCATGTAAATATTGACAAGTGTGAGTATGTGTATGAATGTATATGTGGGAATAACTCCCCCTATGTATGTGCCTATATCAACACATATTAACAAATAACCCCCCCTTAATAATTTCAATGAAATATTCACAAGCATTTTCTGTCACAATGAGTTTTAGGCAAGTGTGACTAAAACAACTAACTAAATATGCACAGTATATTTTCATAATATATTAATCACAAGAATCACAAGTTATATCAACAAGATCACTCATTCATTTCTCATAAGTTATATCAATAAGCTATATCAACAAGATCACTCATTCATTTCTCATAACTATCAACAAGCTATATCAACAAGATCACTCATTCATTTCTCCCCCTTTTTGTCAGCATCAAAAGAACATGGGAGAAAACATGTACATGTGTATAAATCAAAATTCAGTTTAAGTGCAGTGAACAAAATAGTCAAAATAGTAGATAATATAGCAAACTAATTAAAGTCCAGAAAACTAAAAATAGCAAAAAAAGTAGCAAACTAAGAGACAGACTGTCAGACAAAATAAAATTAGTAAACATACAGTATGGGGATTTATCCTTTCAGCCTAGAGCTTCTTCTGATTTGTCTTGGAGCAGCCATCTTCACCCTTTTTGGCTGGACAGGTTTATCACTCAAGGTTTGAAGGATTTCAGCAGCCATTGCAGTTCCAGGTGTTAAGGGAACAATAGGGCCAGCAGCTAACTCAGATGCAGTAGTAGTACCGGATTCTGCAGTAGGCTTTTTGCCAGTTTTAGCCTTTTTGCCAGATGGTTTACCAGTTTCCTCTTTCTGCTTGCTTCGTTATTCCTCTTTAGCTATTTTTTTTTGCCTTTCCTTTTACAGGTGCAGCAAGAGCAGGAGTTTGTGGTTCTGGCTCAGAATCAGAGTCACTCATGTCCTTTCCATTTCCTTCTTTGCTGCCTCCTTTTCCATTTCCATCATCGAAATCTTCTTCATCTTTTTCAGTTTCCTCTTCTTCCTCTTTTTCCTCTTCTTCCTTTTCTTCCTCTTCCTCTTCTTCTTATTCTGTTTCCTTTTCTTCCTCTTCTTTTTTAGTTTCTTCTTCTTCTTCCTCTTCTTCTTCTTCTTCTTCTTCTTCTTCTTCTTTCTTTTCTTTTTCTGTTTATGGAACAGAACCAGTAGCAGTAGCCTTACTGGTTTCTCCAGCTTCAGTGCTTGAAATACCCAAATGAACTTTGATTTTGAATAGTTCTTCCACAGTTTTATACATCAACATCAAAGTTCCATCAATCTTAGAATCAAGAGCATTCATAAGAACAGTTTGAAAAGCTTTAAATTTCTATATTTCTCCAAATTCAATCTCAATAAATTGCCTTAAATTATTCACTTCTTCCAGAATTTCTTCAACATTAAAAGTACCACTTGCACTATCCTTAGAACTAACACCTTGTTCAAACCTTAGTTTTCTGCCATCATCATCTTTCCGCAGACTTATAATTGGGATCATATTTGTTCTAAGTTTCTCAGTTTCTAGGGGTATCCCAAATTCTCTAAATAGGCCATTAAGAAGATGGGCATAAGGAAGTTTGTAAGGTGGTTTCCATTTCATAATTTGCTTCAGCATAAAGTAGGCAAGATTAAACTCAATTTCATTCACAATATGCCAAATTATGTAGAGATCAAATGTGCTTAAATAGTTTGGGCTACCAGTTCTAGGATTCAGCACATAGATGATAAAGCTATGAAGGATTTTGATGCATTGGTGAGCATGGGTAATGCTAGTCTTATCTTTCACTTCTCCTTTAAACACTTCAGCCTCAAAATCTCTTTTATTGAACCCTCTAACAGCAAATACTTCTTTGGGAGAACAGATTCTATTCCCACTGTTTGGGATGCCTAGGGCTTTTGCTAACCTTTCTACTGTCACCTCATAGACTTTTCCTTTTATTTTAACCTTAAAAGATTCATCTCTTTCAGCATCATCAACTCTTAAATTTCTATAAAATTCTTGAACTAAATCCACATATACTCCTTCAGTGTTAGAGCATAATCTGTCCCATTTTTTATATTCAAACAGAGACTGTAAAGGAACAGAGACTTTATTAAAAGCAGGCCAGTGAATGTACCTTGGTTCATGAATGGCCCTTTCCATATGCGCAATTAGAGCTTTTGAAGTCTTATTCTTCTTGGAACCTTTTTCTTGGATAGGCTCACTAGTCCTTTTCTTGGACTTTTCTTTTGATTTTCCAATTACCAAAGGAACTTCTCTCTGTGGAGGAGGTGATGCAGGGACACTCGCATCAGTAGAATCTAAAGATGATGAGGGTGTAGTGACTTTTTCTTTGCCTTTTCTTTTTGATCGTGCCATGACCAAATCAGAAAAAGTTGGCAGTAGGGATAGAGAAAGCTAAGTTCACAAAATGAACAATGTGAGCGGTCAACATATAACCATTAGAAGCATATCAACACACTTTTAACACAATGTCATGTATTATTAAAAAAAATTTTAGGACTGACAGTAAGAAATATTCAGGTTTTTGAGAATCAACAACAATAAATTCATGATTTTGTCATATAGCGCATTTTTGCGTAATGTGAATACTCAAAATAAGAAAATCCATCAAATAATTTTCAAGAGTGAGAGACGAAAGCGAAACAAACAAAACAAACAACAAAAAAATGTAAAACACAATTCCATCAATGTTTAGAAATCAATACCTGATGCTTGTAGGGAGAGAATATGAATCGTTGACGACAGGAGAGAATGCATCGAAAGAAAAAAAAAATTTTAACCCAATGTGAATCAATTTTAATAATTTCTTTCGGCAGATTGAGAGAGATAACGGGGAACGAATGGGAAAGATTTAGGGATTTTCTGTAACACCCTCACTATAGCAACTCCGTACATTCTACTGTTCTGGTGACTAATGTCTGTCCAGATAGCTAGAATGTCCAGAAAAATATTTAAACTAAAGTGAGAAACCATAATTAACTCAAATATTAATAAGAAAAATTTAGGAAAAATTTTAGAAATAAAATACAACCAAGTTAAATGAGCTGGTGCCCTAGTGATGGGTAACCTAGTGGGAAGTTGCAGTCCTCACAACTAGAAGCCCTAAACCCGGGAGAAAATTCATAAAATAATTTTTGGGACTCCAGAGAAGAGTCATTGAGGTTTCTATGGCATTAGAATGCCAAGAAAAGGCTTAGAAAAATTTTTCAATCGGTACAGATGATTTTGGCTCAATAAGCCAAACGGAGGGCATTTTGATCATTTCGTCTTCAGAGATGATTTTTGACCGACTTGTCCAGTTAAGTAAATAATTATCATGACACAAAATGTGAACAAATATTGCTAAAAATTTAATTGAAAATAAGTAGAAAATAAAAGGAAAGAAAATGAAAGAAAATGGGAATTTTGACATCATTATGATGTCATTAAAACAATTTTAACTAATCACATGATGACACATGGCTAGCACTCACTTAAAATAAATAAATGAGCAGCAAATGAAAGAAAAAAAATCAGAATTCCTTATCTTCTTCCTTTGGCCGAACCAGCACCTCCATCCTCTTCCTCCATTAATGTTGTTCCAAGCTTTGGTTCACCCTCCAAACCACCTCAAAACCCTAACCTCCCTTCACAAAAACTCATCCTCACACCTAGAGTAAGCTTTGGACAGCAAAAAGAAAGGAAGAAAGTGAAGTTTTGAAGCCTTGAAAAGTGCCTAAGTCAAGGTTAGTGCCAATTTCTTCTAAAAATTTTGTGTATGGCTGCCATTGAACATGATTTTGGAGTTGTAAACCATGGATTGTATGTGTATGAAAATTTTAGTTGTTGGAGTTAGGGTTTGAGGCACAAAACTTGGATTTTGTTCATGTGTTGGTGAATGAAAGTTTAAATGGTCAATTAGTGACCATTTGGCTGTGTATGATGAGGAAATGAAGAGAGTTGAGGCTTGGTATTTGAGATTTGGTATGCTGCCCTTGCTGACCTGCAGGACTGAGTGTGAGTCCAGTAGGTTTAGGCAGCTATAAATGGAGTTGTGGAGGTTCAATTGGTGCAGGCCAATTGAACATGAAACTAGACACATAATGGAACAACTTTGGTGAAGAAACCCTGCCCAGAAAACCAAACCATGTTGGCCTAAAAATTGCCCTAATCCGATTGACCTATATTCTGCCTGGGCAAAATGACTAAATGAATAGTGTTTATTCATTTGGTCATTACTCAGTGTGGAAAGGTCCAATTGACTTGAAATTTTACCAGCAAAAATCTGAGATATAGACCTACAACTTTCATGAAGAACACAAATCCAAATTCTGACCATAACCTAGTTAAATTTCCAACCAAACTTAGGTTACCAAATCTGGCAGAACCAGTTTTGCCCAGAATTTTGGATTCTATCCAATCCGGCCAGTTATGGTGTTTAGGCCATAACTTGAGCTACAAAACTCCAAATAGAGTGATTAAAAAAAGGAAATATAACTAGACAAAATAAGAAACAACTTTCATGAAGACAATTTTGCCACATTCCTACTGGACAAATGACCAATGGAACAGTAAATATGGGCTTGAAATCTGAAAATTTTGAATAACTAACACTAAGCTTAGAAATGGCATTGGCAACCAATACCAACAATTTTAGAATGCAAAATGTGGTATGTTGGGAGTATTAGAACCAATGTACCTATTGTCTATGCAAAAGTCAACATTTTAGTTAACTAATGAAATGAATAGTAACACATAAACTTAAATTTCAAGAATTGTACAATTTAAAAGTGTAACATGCCCTAGTACACCTAGCAAGATTGGTTTGGATAGGTTGGCATGCTAATAGGGTTCAGTTAGCAGTACTGCACATGGCATTATGCCATTCTGTGATTTCATGGCTTTTAGCCATTCTGACATTGTGATGATACTTGGCCTTGTGCCTAATATTTATTACAGCTCATTAGTTGTTCTGTTGCACATCGGGAGACACATATGTGACCGATGGTGTGACGGCCTGAGGTACTTTATACGCAGTGCTAGTTTACCCATTTATCCAGTACAGGTTACTTAGGCAACCAAGAATGAAAGTGAATAAATTTAATGAAATTATGAATATAACAAGTACAAAATAAATAAGATTACCAATAATGATCGAAAAATTGTCTGCATAAGACATCAGGACATGCACTGCATATTTATTTTTTGTTATTTCTTTTTATTTTATTATTGGCACCACTAAGCATTATTGCTTAGCGCGCTTTTTGCCACGCGTAGGTTCTAGAGAGACCGATCGAGAGCCCAGTAGACCACAGACTGGGTGAGATCTTCTGCAGCTCTGCATAGTATCCGTGTCACCTCACCATCATCAGTGCATTGGTAGGACACTAGGTTTTATTTTGGTATTTTGTAATTAACTTTTATTTTCTCATGTGTAATTAAGACTTATGTAATGTATTTTAGTATTGATATAAATTATGAAAATTGTGTTTATGAATGAACAAGTGAATATTTATTTATGACTTTTATATGAATTTCATATGAAATGAATGAATGAGAATGGGGGTATATATGAGAAATATTAGGATTTTGTTGATGAAATGGAGTTTGGGATTGATTGAAAATTTTGGAAGTGTTTTTCATAGGTTCCGAAGAACTGTTTTATCCATTTTTAGCCGGCACTCTGACGGATTTTCTATAAAATTTGCAGAACCTCAAATAAATTATAATTTCAATAAATGACTTAAATGAATGATATTTCACGAATTATACTTCATAACTATGAAAGAAATAAATTAGGAAGAATAAAAATAGTTGAATTAAAATAAGGTGTTCCGGTACACTGTGTGATATATCTTACTCGGCTATATAGTAAACGGGTAAGGGGTGCCACATTTAGTGGTATCAGAGCACGGTTTAGGCGTTTCTGGGCCTAGATCGAGTCTGTACTATGCATTGCATTTGTAAGAGTCGAGGTGACACTAATGCAGATTTGTTTGTCTTTGTTAAATAGGATATGGACCCTACATCTCAGAGGGCAGTTGAGGAGGAAGTGGAGAGTCATGCTCCATCTGCAGCAGCTGAGACTGAGGGTAGGGGAGAACCTGCTCCGCCAGCTCTAGCAGAGCCTACTCAGCCTCTACAGGCCATGTTCCAGCAAATGGTCGAGTTTTTCAGACAAATGGCTGGGGTAATGCCACCACCACCACCACCTCCACAGCAGAAATCACATCTGAAAAGACTGAGAAAATTTAGAGCAGTGGATTTCTTTGGCAAGAGAGAAGATGATACTGTTGCGGCCGAAAATTGGTTGAACATAACAGGCAGAGTTTTAAAATAACTCCACTGCACTCCAAAGCAAAATCTAGAAGCTGCTGTATCTTTATTACAAGATGATGCCTACCAATGGTGGGATACAGTGTCTAGTGAAGTGTAGCCACAAATAATAACTTGGGATTTCTTCCTCTCATAATTTAAGAAGAAGTATGTGGGTAGTGTATACCTAGAAGAGAGAAGAAGAGAATTCATTAACCTGAGGCAGAGACAGCTGACAGTGGCAGAGTATGAAAAGGAATTTGTCAGACTGAGCCCCTACGGAAGGGAGAGAGTCCATAATGAGGCCGAAAGGTGTAAGAGATTTGAAGAGAGATTAAATGACAACATAAAGATCATGATCACTGCCTTGGGAATCACAGACTTCACCAAGTTAGTGGAAGCTGCATTAAAAGTTAAGAAGGTTAGAATAAGTGAGCAGACTAGAAGGGAGAGACAGCAGAAGAGGGGCCCGGGTCAGTCTAGCTCATCTCCTGCACCAGGAAAGGTCAACCACAAGCTCAGGGTTAGTCCCAGGGGCCCAGGCCACAGTTTACACCTAGGAGAGGCCGGTCCACACCATCAGTGGGCAGCTCTCCAGGGACGGTGTTCAGGGGACCAGCCCCAGCATCTTCTACATGTTCGCATTGCCTGAAGTGGCATAAGGGGGAGTGTTGGAGAGTAATGGGTGCCTACTTAAGGTATAGGTCAACAGAGCATCAATTAAGGAACTGTCCACGCAGAACTGCTACAGCTACTCCAACACAAGTAGATAGACCTGCTCCTGCACCTCAAAGGGGTAGGAATCTGGTAAATCTAAGGCAGTGGGACCATCACAGAGACCTGCATCTGAGCCAGCAGAGAGGCCAGAGGCCAGAGCATCTGCCAGAGCTTATGCCATAAGAGCTCAAGAGGAGCAAAATGCCCCAGACGTCATCAGGGGTATGTTCTCCCTCTACAATACATCTGTGCATGCATTGGTGGATCCAGGATCCACTCATTCATACATCTGCATCAACTTACCCGTAGAAAGGGGGATACTGGTAGGGGAGAGTGACCAAGACATTTTGGTCACTAATCCATTGGGCCACAGTGTTGTGGTAAACAAAGTATACAAGGGTTGCCCATTAAGGATTCAGAGGTATGAATTCTTGGCAGACCTAATTGAGTTGCCTTTCCATGAGTTTGACGTGATTTTGAGAATGGACTGGTTGTCACGTCATCAGGCGATGGTTGATTGTAAATTAAAGAGAATTTCCTTGAAAACTCCTGAGGGTAATGAGATTACAGTTGTGGGGGAAAGGATAGATTTTTTGTCCAATGTCATCTCAGCCACAGTTGCAAGAAAACTGATGAGAAAAGGTTGTGAAGCCTACCTAGCGCATGTGGTGGACATTAGGCAGGCTAAGCCAGATCTGTGTGACATACCCACAGTAAGAGACTTCCCAAATGTGTTCCCTAATGTAACACCCCAAATTTTTAAATTTATTATTTTATGAGTAATATTAATATTTTATTTTATTTAAATTTTAGGAAATTATTTGAAATTTTTCAAATTTTAGAAATCGGGTTTGATTCCCCGAAAATATAAAACTTTGATGATTTTTAAAAATTAATTTAAAGACCACATGGAAAAACTAAAAATATATTTGGATTCTAAGAATTTTTTTGAGTTTTCTAGAATTTTTTTGAGTTTTCTAGAATTTTTTCGAAATTTTTGGGTCTCGTTTTTTGTCCCAAGGCAGAGTAAAAATTTAAAATTTTGTATCCTGAATCGAACCGGCCGGATCAGATCGGTCGAATTGGACCAGCCTCCCTCCTTCTTTTCTTCTCTTCCCCGTGCGTCCCGACCCTTCTTCCTCTCTCTCCCATTTTCTCTCTCCTCCCTCCTCCCCACGCCGGCCAGCCACCGCCCCAGCCTTCCCTCCTCGCCGGCCGCCACCTGGAACGCTGGGAAAGCGTGCGCGAAGTCACGCGATGCCTTGCCTTCCCGACCGAAATCTGGCCGTTTCGGCCACCGATTGGGCCGGGTCTTGTGTCAAACATCATCTACACCTTAAGAGCTTTCCATAGACACCAAGAACACCAAAATCCATCGAGCGGTTTACCCAATTTTGTCAGAGAAGTTTTAGCCCATTTCGACTTTTGGGCTAGATTTCTCGCAAACCGTGAACCCCACGAGAAAACAGAGAGTACCAGAGCCCTCCACTCGTCGAGGGCTTCGCGGCCATATAAATTTTAAAATTTTTTGACACTATTTTTTAGTGGGTCCCACGAAATTTCATAGTATTTTTCTAAGTATTAAATGAGCTTAGAAAATTCCATAAAAATTATATACTAACCCCCGTGTTGTGGGCTTCGTGTAGGTATCTTCAATTCGCGAAAATTCAACGGTTGCCTGGGTCTGTGAATTTTCGGCCAGACAGACTGGCTACCAAAAAAGTCTTGGAATTGGATCGAGATTTTGGCTACCCCACCGTTGTCAGACGTCCCGAGCGCGTTCCCGAGATCGGAGTCAGCATAGGTAAACCCGAATCTTACTTTTTCTTAATTTTCTAGTTCTTGAATGGGATTAAAAATCTATAAAATATTCGTGGTAGCTCAAAAAAATTATGATTCTTTTTGCATTAGCTTAGTAATGTTGCTAAGGACCGTGGGGCAAAGTTTTAGAATTTTTAGAACTCATTTGGGTAGTTTTTGCAAGAAGGTTAAATTATGAGGACTAAACTGTAATTTTATATGTTGTGATTGATGGCTGTTTGGATGGGCCCAGGAGGGGCTGTGTGATGTGATTGAGTTGTGGATATATGGTTTGTGGATATGGAAGTGTGTTTTAAGCCTTTTGCAGGTTGGGTAGGTCCTAGGTATAAGAGAGACTCTATCGGATTTTCGGTACGACTTAAGACATCTTTGGTCTTTTTCTTAGTTTATATTGAGTCAAATTTATTAAATGATTGTAATAAAATTGTCAGGTGAGTCAGGATAGCCTTCCTCCTTCGCTCAGCCGCCACAGTGACTTCGGTTGAGTCTGTGAGTAAAATATTAATTTTAATTGTAATTTCGACATTATTATATGTTCAAGCATACCCATGCATCACTTATATATATATATATATATATATATATATATATATATATATATATATATATATATATATATATATCTATGTAGTTAAACTCTAGGCATGTTTATGTTGCATTCACAACTGTTAAAGTGCCATGGATGTTGTTGTGATAATTTGGAGCAGTGTGCGTGAGTTGGTGTGCGTGTGGTGTGGTGTGGTGTTGGCTATGGACAGGATGGGTAGACACGGCTTGAGATCTACGCTGGGACCCGGTCCTTCGGGGTAGACACGGCTTGAGTTCTTCGCTGGGACCCCAATTTGGTTTATTAAGCAAAAGTTCGGCTTGAGTTCTTCGCTAGCACAGGTTGGATTAAGAGGGCTGTATAGGGGATCAGCTCCCATATATGTATTGTTTGACATTATCGGGTGTGTGAGTGCTCCAAATTGCCTTTTTGATGTGATTTGTATGAAATTTATGACGTTGTTGCATTTCACTCCACAGGGTGCATTAGCTTTAGATAGCTATAGAGATTATGGTTAAAATTGATATTTTACTCTCTGAGTCGAACGCTCACTCCTGTTCATTATTTTTCCAGGCTACAGGAGGATTATTATTGTGGTTAACTTGCTTTTCTTCTTCGCAGGTCGTTTATTTATGTTTGTATAATTTTATTAACTCCTAGAATTTTCGCATGTGTTAGAAATATTTATTTGACTTGGGACTATAATATAATTTGCCATGTTGGACCTGTAAACTTATTATATGCATATATGTTGGACTGGATGAGGGAGCTGAGCTCCCATTTGACTTTATGTTATTATAAGTATGTGGAGGGTGAGCTGAGCTCCCCAATTAATTATATATTGTGTTTACAGGTCGGGTGAGTCAAAAACTCCCCATTGAAAGGTCCATTTTATGGCCGGACTCTGTCCGGTTGAATCCTTGAAATTGGGCCCAAATGGGCCTTAGAGTTGGGTTGATGAATAGTTAGGCTTACTACGGGCCTCGGGGGCTTTAGGCTAGCCCAGGTCCTAGTGCCGATCCGGCCCATAGGTTGGGTCGTGACAAATGTGGTATCAGAGCTTAGGCTCCAGATTCATAGGGAAAAATTGTCTAAAGTGTTGGGAAGAGTGTAATAGGAGTCACATGCGGAATATAGGGTCCACATTCGTCTTGGATTGTCATCTTTACTTCTAGTTTCTGCTTCATATAATTATGTGTAAATATAAGTCTATAGAGCTGTGTAACATGCCGTTTTGAATTTTTATGGGCTAATGCTGCTGAATTTTAGGAAAATGCGTAGAAGCAGGAGAGTTGCCACTGCACTAGAACCAGATGTGCCTGACGAGGTATCGGTACAGGATGAGTACAGGATGAGGCGCCTGCCCCGAGGAGGCGGGGTAGGAGGCCTAAAGCTGCTCAAGTAGAAGAGTAGCTGCCACTAGTTCAGGAACAGTCTTTTGTGGCCCCGGGTCTCATGGACCCAATGGCAGCTACTCTATCTAGTTTATAGAGAACTATCGATATGATGGCGTAGTATATGATTCACCCCCCACAGCAGCAGCAGTCCACCGTACCAAGAGGTGAACCTCATAAATAGATTATCAATTTCAAGAAGTTAGTGCCTGGTACTTATGATGTGTCAGACGATGCCTATAGGTTTTTGGATTCCTGCAGACAGGCAAGAACAGAGTTTTAGTTGACTGATAGGAGACTTATAGAATGTGTGCAGCATGTCATGGGGCCTATGCCTAGACAATGGATGAATGACTATATATTACCTCGGATGGAAGGTTTGTCATGGACCCAGTTTGTGGAATTGTTTATCAACCGGTTTGTACCAAAAAGTTTCAGAGATCAAAAGCAGTGGGCCTTTGAGGCCTTAAGGCAAAATGGCAGATCTGTAGATAAATATGCTACAGAATTTCTGGAACTGAGTAGATATGCCCTTACAGCAGTGGCTACAGAAAGTATGAAGGTGAAAAGGTTTCTAAAGGGGATGGACAGGAGGTATGCAAACCTGGCCATTATGTCTGATTAGTCTTTTGATGTGGTAGTTGATCGAGCCCGAAAGATTGAGATTAGCTACACCGGAGATAACAGTGGAAGAGCAAAGAAAAATAAAGCAGAGGGTTCTTTAGGTGTTCCCCACATGGGTGCTTTGGATAGCGGAGGCCAAAGTAATTACAGAGGAAAAAGTAGGAATAAGAGGAGTGGTTTTAGACACAAATCTCGAGGATTCAGACCAGGGTACGGATCCAGCAATGGTCACAGTTCGGGATACAGCAGTTTTGGGTCTGGTTCAGGATCCTCCTTGGCACGTTGCGCACAGTGTGAAAGAGGACATTCAGGACCTTGTTTGATGGGTACAGGAGTATGTTTTAGGTGTGGCCAACCAGGTCACTTTGCTAGGGAATGGCCCGTGTTCAGCGAGCCACAGATGGGGTCATAGGGTTCTGTTGCAAATATTCCTCGTTAGTTGTATCCTGGTGCTTCCAACATGGCAGGCAGTCAGTTCAGTGGCTAACAGGACCGAGGACAAGGGGGACATGGATTTGGAGGCAAAGCAGGAGGTAGAAGTCAATATCAGGGTTCTACAACACAATGTAGGGGTCAAGCTCAGGTTTTCACCTTGACCCACTAGGATGCTCAGGCTTCCAATGCAGTTGTGGCAGGTTTTCTTCTAGTCTATTCCTATGAGGCTTGTGTTTTGATAGATCTGGGTGCTACGCACTCCTTTGTCTCCCCAGTGTTTGCCATGAGATTGGGTAGGAACCCTACAACTTTAGAATGTCTTTTGTCTGTAGCTACCCCGCTTAGTGATAACATATATGTAAATATGGTTTTTCCGGGTAGCCCAGTAGTAGTGGATGGAAAGATCCTCCCAGCAGACTTGGTTCCTCTACCAGTAATGGATTTCGATGTAATCTTGGGAATGGATTGGTTGGCAACTCATTATGCCACTTTAGACTACAGGAAAAAAAGGTGTATTTCCACATACTTGGTGTGGAAGAATTTAGCTTTGATGGTGACAGGAGCGTGGCTCCATATAATTTGGTGTCAGCAATTAGTGCTAAAAAAATGTTGAGACATGGATGTCAAGGGTATTTGGCATTGGTGAGAGATACATCTGTAGAAGGTGTCAACATGAAAAATGTTCCTGTTGTCAGAGAATTCATAGATGTCTTCCTAGAGGAGCTTCTAGGGTTGCCACCAGGAAGGGAAATAGAGTTCTGCATTGATGTTGTACCGGGTACAAACCCCATATCAATGCCGCCTTACAGGATGGCACCAGCAGAATTAAAAGAGTTAAATGAGCAACTACAGGAGCTTTTGGACAAGGGTTTCATACGTCCGAGCACTTCACCTTGGGCCGCTCCTGTTCTATTTGTGAGAAAGAAAGATGGGTCATTGAGGTTGTGCATTGACTATAGACAGCTGAACAGGGTGACTGTGAAGAACAAGTATCCACTTCCTCGGATCGATGATCTGTTTGATCAGCTCCAAGGAGCTAGATTCTTTTCCAAGATAGACATGTGATCAGACTACCATCAGTTGAGAATCAGGAAGGAGGATGTGTGCAAGACAACATTCAGGACAAGATATGGTCATTATGAGTTCTTATGATGTCTTTTGGACTCACTAATGCACCAGCAGCCTTCATGGACTTGATGAACAGAGTGTTCAGGCCATTCCTGGACCGTTTTGTCATCGTATTTATAGATGACATTTTGGTATACTCTTGGACCGAGGAAGAACATGTGTGGCACTTGAGGATGGTGTTGCAGACTTTGAGGGAGCACCAGTTATATGTTAAATTTTCAAAATGTGAATTTTGGCTAGAAAGCATCTCATTCTTGGGACACGTGGTTTCTAGTGAAGGCATTCAAGTGGATCCCAAGAAAATTGAGGCTGTAACTGATTGACTTAGGCCTACAACAGTTACTGAGGTGCGAAGTTTTCTGGGCCTAGCTGGCTACTATAGGCGTTTTGTGCAGGATTTTTCTAGGATAGTAGCTCCCCTAACTAAGTTAACTTGGTAGAATGTTCCATTCATTTGGACAGATGATTGTGAGGAGAGTTTCCAGAAGCTTAAGGAGTGTCTAACCACCGCCCCTGTGTTTACACTACTGATGAGTGGTGAAGGATATATCATGTACTGTGACGCCTCCAGAGTTGGCTTAGGGTGTGTTTTGATGCAGAATGGAAAAGTAGTGGCTTATGCTTCAAGGTAGCTGAAGAGGCATGAGCAGAACTACCCCACCCATGATTTGGAAATGGCGCTGTAGTCTTTGCACTAAAGATCTGGAGACACTACCTGTATGGTGAGGTGTGCAAGATATACACCGACCACAAGAGTTTGAAGTACATCTTCCAACAGAGGGATTTAAACTTGAGACAAAGGAGATGGATGGAGCTTCTGAAGGACTATGATTGTATCATCCAGTACCACATTGGGAAGGCCAATGTAGTAGCAGATGCTTTGAGCAGAAAATCTTCTGGTAACTTAGCGCACATATCAGCGGAGAAGAGACCATTGATTTAGGAAGTACATGAGTTGATGGATCAAGGTCTAATCTTAGATCTTTCAGATGAAGGGTTATTGCTGGCTCATTTTTCAGTGAGGCCAGACTTGCAAGACAGAGTCAGAGTTTCCCAGCATAGAGACCAACAACTGATGAAGATCATAGAAAGAGTACAGCAGGATGAAGGTGGTGAGTTTGGATTTGCCAAGGATGGCGCCCTTATGCAAGGTTCCAGGATATGTGTGCCTAACGTGGACAATCTCAGAAATGAAATCATGCGAGAGGCACACTATACACTGTACAATATTCACCCAGGCTCCACCAAGATGTACCATGATGTGAAAGATAGCTATTGGTGGAATGGCATAAAGAGAGACATAGCAGACTTTGTGTCCAAGTGCTTGACTTGTTAGAAGGTGAAGTTTGAACACTAGAGGTCATCAGGGAAGCTGCAAGAGCTCCCTATTCCAGAATGGAAGTGGGAGATGATTACTATGGATTTTGTGACTGGGTTGCCTTATACCACGTGAGGATATGATTCGATATGGGTAATTGTAGACCGCCTAACTAAATCAGCTCATTTCTTGCCTATGAAGATCACATATTCTGTTGTACAGTACGCCTGACTCTATATTCGAGAAATCGTCAGATTGCATGGAGTTCCTGCTTCCATAATATCTGATAGAGGGCCCCAGTTCACTTCTCGATTTTGGAGAAAGTTGCAGGAGGCACTTGGCACGCAGTTGAACTTTAGTACCGCTTTTCACCCTCAGACAGACAGACAGTTCGAAAGAACAATCCAAACACTGGAAGACATGCTCCACATGTGTGTTTTGGATTTTGGAGGTCAATAGGATGATCAACTACCTTTGGTGGAGTTTGCCTATAACAACAGTTATCATTCCAGCATAGGGATGGCACCCTATGAGGCACTATATGGCAGAAAGTGTAGGTCTCCTCTGTGTTGGACGAAGATGGGAGAAGCAAAGGTACATGATGTAGACCTAGTGCAGTACACTTCAGAGGTAGTTCCTTTAATCAGGGAACGATTGAAAACAGCTTTCATTAGGCAGAAGAGTTATACAGACCCCAGACGGAGGGATGTAGAGTTTGCAGTAGTCGACTATGTATTCCTGAAGGTTTCTCTGATGAAGGGAATCATGAGATTTGGAAAGAAGGGCAAGTTGGCACCTCGGTATATTGGACCTTTTGAGGTTACTAATAGGGTTGGAGCAGTTGCCTACCGGTTGGAGTTACCACCCAACCTTTCTCACGTTCATCCTGTATTTCACATCTCCATGCTCAGGAAATACATACCTAATCCTTCTTATGTGTTATAGCCAGACATAGTAGAGCTGAAAGAAAACTTGACGTTTGAGGAGCAACCTGTAGGCATAGTGGACTACCAAGTGAGGCAGCTAAGATCAAAATAGATCCCTATGATTAAGGTTTTGTGGAGGAGCCAGTTAGTGGAAGAGTACACCTGGAAGTTAGAGCGGGACATGCGTAGCAAGTACCCTTATCTATTCAATGTGTAATTTTGTATTTTATTCTGCCTTGTGTAAAATTCGAGGATAAATTTTCTGTAAGGGATGAAGAATGTAACACCCCAAATTTTTAAATTTATTATTTTATGAGTAATATTAATATTTTATTTTATTTAAATTTTAGGAAATTATTTGAAATTTTTCAGATTTTAGAAATTCGGTATGATTCCCCGAAAATATAAAATTTTGATGATTTTTAAAAATTAATTTAAAGACTACGTGGCAAAACTAAAAATATATTTAGATTCTACGAATTTTTTTGAGTTTTCTAAAATTTTTTCAGAATTTTTGGGCCTTGTTTTCGGTCCCAAGGCAGAGTAAAAATTTAAAATTTTGTATCCTGAATCGAACCGATCGAATTGAACCGGACCAAATCGGACCAATCGAATCAAACCGATCTCCCTCCTTCTTTTCTTCTCTTCCCCGCGTGTCCCGACCCTTCTTCCTCTCTCTCACATTTTCTCTCTCCTCCCTCCTCCCCACGCCGGCCAGCCGCCGCCCCAGCCTTCCCTCCTCGCCGGCCGCCGCTTGGAATCCCTGGAAAGCGTGCGCGAAGTCACGCGAAGCACAGCGCGACGCCTCGCCTTCCCGACCGAAATTCGATCAGCAATTGGGCCGGGTCTTGTGTCAAACATCATCTACACCTCGAGAGCTTTCCATAGACACCAAGAACACCAAAATCCATCGAGCAGTTTGCCTAATTTTTGTCCGGAAAGTTTTAACCCATTTCGACTTTTGGGCTAGATTTCTTACAAATCGTGAACCCCACGAGAAAACCGAGAGTACCAGAGCGCTCCACTCGTCGAGAGATTCGCGGCCATATAAATTTCAAAATTTTTCGACACCGTTTTTCGGTAGGTCCTACGAAATTTCGTAGTATTTTTTCAAGCATTAAATGAGCTTAGAAAATTTCCTAAAAATTATATACTAACCCCCGTGTTGTGGGCTTCGTGTAGGTACCTTCAATTCGCGAAAATTCGACGGTTGTCCAAGTCTGTGAATTTCCGGCCAGACGGCTACCTAAAAGGTCTTGGAATTGGATCGAGATTTTGGCTACCCCACCGTTGTCAGACGTCCCGACCACGTTCTCGAGATCGGAATCGGCATAGGTAAACTCGAACATTACTTTTTCTTAATTTTCTAGTGCTTGAATGGGATTAAAAATCCATAAAATATTCGTGGTAGCTCAGAAAAATTATGATTCTTTTTGCATTAGCTTAGTAATATTGCTAAGGACCGCAGGGCAAAGTTTTAGAATTTTTAGAACTCATTTGAGTAGTTTTTGCAAGAAGGTTAAATTATGAGGATTAAACTGTAATTTTACATGTTGTGATTAATGACTGTTTGGATGGGCCCAGGAGGGGCTGTGTGATGTGATTGAGTTGTGGATATGGAAGTGTGTTTTAAGCCTTTTGCAGGTTGGGTAGGTCCTAGGTATAGGGGAGACTCTGCCGGATTTTCGGCACGACTTAGGACATCTTTGGTCTTTTTCTTAGTTTGTATTGAGTCAAATTTATTAAATGATTGTAATAAAATTGTCAGGTGAGCCGGGACAGCCTTCCTCCTTCGCCCAGCCGCCACAGTGACTTTGGTTGAGTCTGTGAGTAAAATATTAATTTTAATTGTAATTTCGATATTATTATATGTTCAAGTATGCCCATGCATCACTTATATGTATATATCTATGTAGTTAAACTCTAGGCATGTTTTATGTTGCATTCACAACTGTTAAAGTGCCATGGATGTTGTTGTGGTAATTTAGAGCAGTGTGCATGAGTTGGCATGCGTGTGGTGTGGTGTTGGCTATGGACAGGACGGGTAGACAATGCTTGAGATCTACGCTGGGACCCGATCCTTCGGGGTAGACACGGCTTGAGTTCTTTGCTGGAACCCCGATTTGGTTTATTAAGCGAAAGTCTGGCTTGAGTTCTTCGCTGGCATAGGTTGGATTAAGAGGGCTGTATAGGGGATTAGCTCCCATATATGTATTGTTTGACATTATTGGGTGTGTGAGTGCTCCAAATTGCCTTTTTAATATGATTTGTATGAAATTTATGACGTTGTTGCATTTCACTCCACAGGGTGCATTAGCTTTAGATAGCTATAGAGATTATGATTAAAATTAATATTTTACTCTCTTAGTCGAACGCTCATTCCTGTTCATTATTTTTCCAAGCTACAGGAGGATTATTGTTGTGGTTAACCTGTTTTTCTTCTTCGCAGGTCGTTTATTTAGTGTAATTTTATTAACTCCTAGAATTTTTGCATGTGTTAGAAATATTTATTTGACTTGGGACTGTAATATAATTTGCATGTTGGACCTGTAAACTTATTATATGCATGTATGTTGGACTGGATGAGGGAACTGAGCTCCCATTTGACTTTATGTTATTATGAGTATATGGAGGGTGAGCTGAGCTCCCCAATTGATTATATATTGTGTTTACAGGTTGGGTGAGTCAAAAACTCTCCGTTGAAAGGTCCATTTTATGGCCGGACTCTGTCCAGTTGAATTCTTGAAATTGGGCCCAAATGGGCCTTAGAGTTGGGTTGATGAATAGTTAGGCTTACTACGGGCCTCGTGGGCTTTAGGCTGGCCCAGGTCTTAGTGCCGGTCCGGCCCATAGGTTGGGTCGTGACACCTGAACAATTGCCTGGCTTGCCACCAGAAAGGGAAGTCAAATTTGCTATTGAGATACTGCCGGGTACAACACTAATCTCTATTGCTCCTTATAGGATGGCACCCACAGAATTAAAGGAACTAAAAATCCAGTTAGAGGAGTTACTGGATAAAGGGTTTATACGCCCCAGTGTGTCACCATGGGGAGCTTCAGTGCTGTTTGTGAAGAAGAAGGATGGGACTTTGAGGTTATGTATTGATTACTGGCAGTTGAATAAAGTGACAGTGAAGAACAAATATCTGTTGCCTAGAATTGATGATCTGTTTGATCAGTTGAAGGGAGTAGGAGTATTTTCAAAAATTGATCTCAGATCAGGGTATCATCAGTTGAGGGTGAAGGATGCAGATGTGCCAAAGACTGCATTCAGGACCCGGTATGGGCATTATGAGTTCCTGGTGATGCCCTTTGGCCTAACAAATGCACCAGCGGCATTCATGGACCTTATGAACCGTATCTTCCATCCATACCTAGATCGGTTTGTAGTGGTCTTTATTGATGATATTTTGGTGTATTCCAAGACCAGTGAAGAACATGATGAGCATTTGAGGATTGTTCTACAAACCCTGAGAGAAAAGAAGCTGTATGCAAAGTTGTCCAAGTGTGACTTCTGGTTGAATGAGATTGCATTCCTTGGACACATAGTGTCAGCTGATGGGATTTGGGTGGATCCCAAGAAAATAGAAGCAGTGATGGAATGGAAGCCTCCCAGAAATACAACTAAGGTCAGAAGTTTCTTGGGGCTAACTGGGTATTATAGAAGATTTGTGAAGGGATTTTCTTTAATAGCTGCTGCAATGACCAAGTTGTTACACTAGAATGTCAGATTTGACTGGAATGACAAGTGTCAGACCAGTTTTGAGAAGTTGAAGGCTATATTGACAGAGGCACCAGTGTTAACATAGCCAGTGTCGGGAAAGGACTTTGTGGTCTACAGTGATGCCTTTCATAATGGGTTAGGGTGTGTATTGATGCAAGAGGGGAGGGTGGTCGCTTATGCTTCCAGGCAGCTAAGGCCACATGGACAGAATTACCCTACCCATGATCTAGAGCTTGCAGCAATTATCTTCGCATGGAAGATATGGAGACATTTGTTGTATGGTGAAAAGTGCTACATTTACACAGACCACAAAAGTCTAAAATACTTGCCAACCCAGAAGGAGCTCAACCTCAGACAGAGGCGATGGATTGAGTTCCTGAAGGACTATGATTGTGTGATTGACTACCATCCTGGGAAGGCAAATGTAATTGCTAATGCTTTGAGCAGAAAATCCGTCACAGCTTTGATATCATTGAATGCCCGTCTATCTTTGAATCGAGATGGAGCTATTTTGGCTGAGTTGCAAGTGAGGCCAAACCTGCTATAGCAGATTTTGGATGGGCAGAAGGTAGATGAGAAGTTAATGACTACTATGACTAAAATCTCAGAAGGGAAGGTAACTGACTATGAGGTGAAAGCAGATGGGTGTTTGTACTATAAAGGAAGAGTATGTGTACCAGATGATGGGGAATTGAAAGCCAATATTCTAAAAGAGGCACACACCAGTGTTTATGCTATGCACCCAGGAAGTACAAAAATGTATCATGATCTGAAGCTTCAGTATTGGTGGCCTGGTATGAAGAAGGACATAGCTGACTATGTGACTAAATGCTTGACATGTCAGCAAGTCAAGGCAGAACATCAAGTTCCATCGAGTTTGCTACAGCCTATACGTATACCTGAATGGATATGGGATCGGCTCACCATGGATTTTGTAAGTGGTCTACCTCTCACCCAGAAGAAGCATGATGCAGTATGGGTGATAGTAGATAGATTGACGAAGTCAGCACACTTTCTGCCAGTTAGAACTGACTACTCACTAGAGAAGTTAGCAGAATTGTATATCAGTGAGATAGTTAGACTGCATGGAATCCCACTTTCCATCATATCTGATCGAGACCCAAGGTTTACATCGAGATTCCGAAAGAAGTTGCATGAATCCTTGGGTACACAACTCCACTTCAGCACAGCTTTCCATCCTCAGACGGATGGGAAATCAGAAAGAGTAATCCAGGTAAACAATTGAAACCAATTGAATTAATACAAATATTGAACTGAAATGATAATAATAACATGAAATATATGTCAGGTCCTTGAGGATATGCTGAGGAGCTGTGTCATTGAGTTTGAGGGAAGATGGGATAGATACCTCCCACTGGCAGAATTTGCATACAACAATAGCTACCAAGCTAGCATTCAAATGGCCCCGTATAAAGCATTGTATGGGAGGAAATGTAGAATTCCAGTGTGCTGGACTGAATTGGGCGAAGACAAACTAGTAGGGACAGATCTGGTGAAACAGACTGAGGAGAAGGTAAAACTAATCAAAGCCAATCTGAAGGTTGCCTCAGATAGACAAAAATCTTATGCCGACCTGAAGAGAAAAGAAATAGAATATGCGGTTGGCGACAAAGTGTTCCTCAAGGTGTCACCGTGGAAGAAGGTACTAAGGTTTGGAAGAAAAGGTAAGTTGAGCTCTAGGTTCATTGGCCCATATGAAGTCATTGAACGTGTGGGTCCAGTGGCCTACAGGCTAGCTTTACCACCAGAGCTGGACAAAAGTTGAGAAATAAACAGATTCCACTAGTGAAAGTGCTTTGGAGGCACCACAACACCGAGGAGGCAACTTGGGAAAGTGAAGAGACGATGAGGCAACAGTTCCCTCAACTGTTTGCATCAGGTAAATTTCGAGGACAAAATTTAAATTAGAGGGGAAGAGTTGTAACACCCTCACTGTAGCAACTCCGTACATTCTACTATTCCGGTGACTAGTGTCGGTCCGGATAGCTAGAACGTCCAGAAAAATATTTAAACTAAAGTGAGGAACCATAATTAACTCAAATATTAATAAGAAAAATTTAGGAAAAATTTTAGAAATAAAATACAACTAAGTTAAATGAGCCGGTGCCCTAGCGATGGGTAACCCAGTGGGAAGTTGCAGTCCTCGCAACTAGACGCCCTAAACCCGGGAGAAAATTCATAAAATAATTTTTGAGACTCCAGAGAAGAGTCATTGAGGTTTCTATGGCATTAGAATACCAAGAAAAGGCTTAGAAAAATTTTTCAATCGGTACAGACGATTTTGGCTCAATAAGCCAAACAAAGGGCATTTTGGTTATTTCGTCTTCAGAGATGATTTTTGACTGACTTGTCCAGTTAAGTAAATAATTATCATAACACAAAATATGAACAAATATTGCTAAAAATTTAATTGAAAATGAGTAGAAAATAAAAGGAAAGAAAATAAAAGAAAATTAGAATTTTGACATCATTATGATGTCATTAAAACAATTTTAACCAATCACATGATGACACATGGCTAGCACTCACTTAAAATAAATAAATGGGCAGCAAATGAAAGAAAAAAAAAATCAGAATTCCTTATCTTCTTCCTTTTGTCGAACCAGCACCTCCATCCTCTTCCTCCATTAATGCTTTTCCAAGCTTTGGTTCACCCTCCAAACCACCTCAAAACCCTAGCCTCCCTTCACAAAAACTCATCCTCACACCTAGAGCAAGCTTTGGACAACAAAAAGAAAGGAAGAAAGTGAAGTTTTGAAGCCTTGGAAAGTGCCTAAGTCAAGGTTAGTGCCAATTTCTTCTAAAAATTTTGTGTATGGCTGCCATTGAATATGATTTTGGTGTTGTAAACCATGGATTGTATGTGTATGAAAATTTTAGTTGTTGGAGTTAGGGTTTGAGGCACAAAACTTGGATTTTATTCATGTGTTGGTGAATGAAAGTTTAAATGGTCAATTAGTGACCATTTGGCTGTGTATGATGAGGAAATGAAGAGAGTTGAGGCTTGGTATTTGAGATTTTGTATGCTGCCCTTACTGACCTGCAGGACTGAGTGTGAGTCCAACAAGTTTAGGCAGCTATAAATGGAGTTGTAGAGGTTCAATTGGTACAAGGCCAATTGGATATGAAACTAGACACATAATGGCACAACTTTGGTGAAGAAACCCTGCCCAGAAAACTAAACCAAGTTGGCCAAAAAATTGCACTAATCCGAGTGACCTGCATTCTGCCTGGGCAAAATGGCCAAATGAATAGTATTATTTATTTGGTCATAACTCAGTGTAGAAAGGTCCAATTGACCTGAAATTTTACCAGCAGAAATTTGAGACATAGACCTACAACTTTCATGAAGAACACAAATCCAAATTCTGACCATAACCTAGTCAAATTTCCAACCAAACTTAGGTTACCAAATCTAGCAGAACCAGTTTTGCCCAGAATTTTGGATTCTATCCAATCCGGCCAGTTATGGTATTTAGGCCATAACTTGAGCTACAAAACTCCAAATGGAGTGATTAGAAAAAGGAAATATAACTAGACAAAATAACGAACAACTTTCATGAAGGCAATTTTGCCAAATTCCTACTGTACAAATGACCAATGGAGTAGTAAATATGAGGCTGGAAATTTGAAAATTTTGAATAACTAACACTAAGCTTAGAAATGGTATTGGCAACCAATACCAACAATTTTAGAATGCAAAATGTGGTATGTTGGGAGTATTAGAACCAATGTACCTATTGTCTATGCAAAAGTGAACATTTTAGTTGACTAATGAAATGAATAGTAACACATAAACTTAAATTTCAAGAATTGTACAATTTAAAAGTGTAACATGCCCTAGTACACCTAGCAAGATTGGTTTGGATAGCTTGGCATGCTAATAGGGTTCAGTTAGCAGTACTGCACATGGCATTATGCCATTCTGTGATTTCATGGCTTTTAGCCATTTTGACATTGTTATGATACTTGGCCTTGTGCCTAATATTTCTTACAGCTCATTAGCTGTTCTATTGCACATCAGGAGACACATATGTGACCGATGGTGTGACGGCCTGAGGTACTTAATACCCAGTGCCAGTTCACCTGTTTATCCAGTCCAGTCATCCAGTATAGGTTACTTGGGCAACCAAAAATGAAAGTGAATAAATTTAATGAAATTATGAATATAACAAGTACAAAATAAATAAGATTACCAATAATGATCAAAAAATTGTCTGCATAAGACATCAGGACATGCACTGCATATTTATTTTCCGTTATTTCTTTTTATTTTATTATTGGCACCACTAAGCATTATTGCTTAGCGCGTTGCTTTCTGCTACGCGTAGGTTCTGGAGAGACCGACCGAGAGCCCAGTAGACCACAGACTGGGTGAGATCTTCTGCAGCTCTGCATAGTATCCGTGTCACCTCACCCTCATCAGTGCATTGGTAGGACACTAGGTTTTATGTTGGTATTTTGTAATTAACTTTTATTTTCTCATGTGTAATTAAGACTTATGTAATGTATTTTAGTATTGATGTAAATTATGGAAATTGTGTTTATGAATGAACAAGTGAATATTTATTTATGACTTTTATATGAATTTTATATGAAATGAATGAATGAGAATGGGAGTATATATATGAGAAATATTAGGATTTTGTTGATGAAATGGAGTTTGGGATTGATTGAAAATTTTGGAAGTGTTTTTCACAAGTTCCGAAGAACTGTTTTATCCATTTTTAGCCGGCACTCTGCCGGATTTTCTATAAAATTTACGAAACCTCAAATAAATTATAATTTCAATAAATGACTTAAATGAATGATATTTCACAAATTATACTTCATAAATATGAAAGAAATAAATTAGGAAGAATAAAAATAGTTGAATTAAATTAAGGTGTTCCGGTACACTGTGTGACATATCTTACTCGGCTATACAGCAGACGGGTAAGGGGTGTCACATTTTCTGACTTGAAGAATGCGAAACGATAGCTTTGATTTAGAGCCAATGGGTTTCGGAAATTTTAAAGAGGACAAAGGGAGATGATGGTTGAGAGGATTGTGAATGAAATGGGTTGACAATGGAGAGAGAATGCATTTGATCAAGTTTCGGGAGGCGATGCGTCGGAAAAGAGAAGAAATTTTGAATTTTAAACTTGAAAAGACATAAATGGAGATTTTGCAGAGTGATGGATACCGTGTACCAGTGGAGAAGCAGAGAAGACTGATGGTTCTGCAAAAAATTTTTGAGTCCCACACTGGTTAATATGTAAAAAGTCTATTTTGCCCTTAAAACACATAATGATGTAATGCTTTAAATAGACGGGTATTTAAGTAATGTGTCTTTTTAAAAATACAGAATAGGTGCTCAGAAAATAAAAATAATCTTAGAATTTCAGTAAAATCAAACCTGACTACCAGTTTGCCAACGAAGAATTAGGAACAGTGGTGAAGCACTTAGCAAACAAGAAAATTAGCAAACAGATTAGTATGCCACTGCAATCAAATTCTGCAGAATACTGTTCACATCAGATCAGACCCAGAAATTTTTAAATTGCACTAGAAATATTAGAACACATTTTTAACATCACAAACCAACATATATCACTTCATTTTTATATAAGAACATGAGTATGCATCAAAAGTTAATCAAGAGCATCAGTCATACCAAGTTCTCTTCTTATTTTGCAAAAAGTTTCCTCATTAAGTGGCTTTGTAAAATGTCAGCAAGCTATTTTTCAGAAGGGACAAATTCAATTTGAATATCACCATTTTGAACATGATCCCTAATAAAATGATGTCTAATTTCAATATGCTTGCTTCTAGAGTGTTGGACAGGATTTTTTAATAAGTTTATAGCACTAGTATTGTCACATCTTATGAGAATGTGATCAAATTTAATTTCAAAATCTTCAAGCTGTTGTTTCATCCACAAAATTTGTGCAACACAACTTCCAGCTGCAATATATTCAGCTTCTGCTGTGGGAAAGTGCAATAGAAGTTTGCTTTTTACTGTGCCATGAAACTAATGCATGACCTAGAAATTGACAAGTTCCAGAAGTGCTTTTTCTGTCCAATCTACTACCAGTAAAATTTGAATCACTATAATCAATAAGATCAAATGATTCACATTTTGGATACCACAAGCCAATGTTGTGAGTGCCAATGGGGTACTTAAAAATTCTTTTAACTGCTACAAGATGAGATTCTTTTGGACATGATTGAAATCTTGCACATAAACATACACTGAAGTGAATGTCTAGTCTAGATACTGTCAAGTAGAGTAAAGAACCAATCATACCTCTATAGAGTTTATTATCTATCTCCTTACCTTTTTCATCTTTCTCCAATTTAACTGTTGAGCTCATGGGAGTTCCGATGCTTTTCATATCTTCCATTTTGAATTTCTTTAGCATATCCCTTATGTACTTGGACTGATTTATGAAAATTCCATCTTTCATTTGTTTGATTTGTAATCTAAGGAAGAAAGTAAGTTCACCCATCATACTCATTTCAAATTCACTTTTCATCATATTGGAAAATTTCTTACAAAGGGAATGGTTAGTAGCACCAAAAATAATATCATCTACATAGATTTGCACAATAAGCATGTCTTTTCCTAGTTTCTTAATGAAAATAGTAGTATCTACTTTTTCTCTTTTAAAATCATTTTGAAGTAAAAATTTACTAAGTCTCTCATACCATGCTCTAGGAGCTTGCTTTAAACCATAGAGAGCTTTAGTAAGCTTGTAAACATGATTTGGAAAATGAGGGTCTTCAAAACTAGGAGGTTGAGCCACATAAACTTCTTCATCAATATATCCATTTAAGAATACACTTTTAACATCCATTTGATAAAGCATGAAATTCTTAAAACATGCAAATGCACACAACATTCTAATAGCTTCAATTCTAGCAACCGAAGCAAAGGTTTCATCAAAATCAATAACTTCCTCTTGGTTGTATCCTTGAGCTACTAGTCTAGCTTTATTTCTAATCACATATCCTTTTTCATCCATCTTATTCCTAAATACCCATTTAGTTCCAATAACAGAATGCTTTTTAGGTTTAGGAACAAGTGTCCACACTTTATTTCTTTCAAATTGATTTAATTCCTCTTGCATAGCAAAAAGCCAATTTTCATCATTTTGAGCATCATCATATGTTTTGGGTTCAAATTGAGAAACAAAAGCAACATTACCAAAATATCTTCTAAGTTGAGCTCTTGTCATCATTCTTTATAATGGACTATCAAGAATGTCATCTTTGGAATTATTTCTATGGTACCTCCATTCTTGTGGAATGTCTTGATGTTGAGGTTCCTCAATTTGTAATTCTTCCACATTTGGTTGGGAGTCTTCTTGAATTTCAACATTTCTGGAGCAAGGAAGTTCTTCTTCTTTGTCATTTTGATCATCCTCCACTAGTTGTTTTGAATCAAGCTCATCTTTATTTGAATTCTTTGAATTTAGAATCTGCTCAATTTCATCATCACAAGAATCTTTCCTTTGCAAGAAAGTGTTAGCATCATCAAAAAGTATATGCATTGATTCTTCCATGGTCAACGTTTTTCTATTGAAAATCCTATATGCTTTGCTATTTGTTGAATAACCTAGAAATATTCCTTCACAAGATTTAGCATCAAATTTCTTGAGATTGCTGTCTTTGTTATTCAAAATGTAACATTTGCAACCAAAGACATGAAAATATGCAATATTAGGTTTTCTTCCTTTCCAAAGTTCATAAGGAGTTTTCTTTAAAATAGCTCTAACGGAAACTCTGTTCAAAATGTAGCATGCTATATTTACAGCTTCTGCCCAGAAATATTTTGGTAAACTGTTTTCATTCAGCATTGTTCTTGCCATTTCTTGCAAAGATCTGTTTTTCCTTTCAACAACTCCATTTTGTTGTGGAGTTCTAGGAGCTGAAAATGTATAATAAATACCATTTTGAGAGCAGAAATTTTCAAACAAACTATTTTCATATTCTTTTCCATGATCACTCCTAAAAAATGTAATGCAATAACCTTTTTCATTTTGAGTTCTTTTGCAAAAAGCTTCAAATATATCAAAGGTTTCATCTTTATGAGCAAGAAAGAAAGTCCATGTGAATCTTGAAAAATCATCAACAATTACAAATGTATATGCCTTGCCTCCTAGACTTTTAGGTGTGATTGGACCAAAAAGATCAAGATGTAATAACTCTAATGGTCTAAACGTAGTTACAACATTTTTTGATTTAAAAGATGATTTTGTATGCTTACCAAGTGCACATGCTTTGCATTGAAACTCTTTTTCAAATCTTAACTTTGAAAGCCCTCTAACAAGATTCCTTCTAGAAAGTTTAGCAAGTGTACTCATGCTAGCATGTCCTAATTTTCTATGCCATAACCATGCATTATCATCCAAAGTCATAAATCATGTTTCACAATTTTCTTCAAGACTTGTTAAATCAAGTAGGTAAATATTATCTATTCTAGCACTAGCAAACATAGCACTGTTTCCATGAATCTCACAATGTGTTGAAGTAAAAATAACTTTAAAACCATTATCACACAGTTGACTAACACTTAAAAGATTATATTTTAATCCTTGTATTAATGCAACATTCTCAATGCAAGGATTTTTACCAATAGTTCCACATCCAATAATTTTAGCTTTACTTTTATCACCAAATTTGACATAACCTTCTTCTTTCAAAGTAAGAGAGGAGAATTTACCTTTATTTCCTGTCATGTGCCTAGAGCAGCCACTATGTATGCACCAGTGTTCTGTTTCCAGCATACTCCTTAGGCAGACCTGAAATCAGTTAACTGTCCTTAGGTACCCAAGCAACTTTGGGTCCTTGTATGTTAGTAATATTTGGTAGGGTTCCTTTTGGCACCCATACTTTCTTTGCCTTAAAGGTTCTTTTCCTAATAGGACAAGCATTAATCATATGACCTTTATGATTACAATAAAAGCAAGTAATATTTGGTTGAGAAGAAGATGGAGCTTTAACAAAATAATGTTTGTATTTTCCATATTTCATAAATCCATCATAGTCAATTCCAAATTTTTCATTTGTGGATCTTTGATTTCCAAGAAGTAAATCAAGTGTTTCTTTTCTATTTATAAATTTAGTTAAATCTCTTGTCAAAGATTTAACTTTTGCTTCAAGATTTTGTTTTTCTCAAGAAGTTGTTCACACACTTCTTTTGATCTTTGAAGCTCATCATTAACTTCCTTAAATAATTTCATTTGAGATTTGTAAAATTCATTTTCCTTTGAAGCCATACTCAAAGAAATATTTTCTGATCTTAAAGCACAATTTTCATGAATCAAAATTTTGCATTTCTTTTTAAAAGATCTATATTTATCATATGTCTTTACAAATGCAAGTTCCAATTCATTAACATTAGAAAGTTCAAGATTTACCTCATTTTCACTATCTTAAATGTGCGAGCTTTCACCTTTTTCTTCAATTGCCATCATATAAGCATTTGCAACATCTTTGTCACTTGTTTCATCATTTGATGAAGAGTCACTATCACTCCATGTTGCCGCAATTGCCTTTTTACTTTTATCCTTTCTAAACTTGTTTTTCTTCTTCAATGTAGGACACTTTGGCTTAATGTGACCTGGTTTGTTACACTCATAACAAACTATTTCACTTGAATGATTTGGAGTCTTTGGGGCATATTTCTTTGTGAACTTATTGTATTTGCTTCCACCTTTTCTAAATGCTCTTTTGAATCTCTTGATTATCATAGCCATATCTTCATCATCATCACTTGAAGCACTTGAATCATCACTTGAACTAGCTTTGAAAGCAACACTTTTCTTTTTCTCATCTACCTTTTTGGATATGAAAGCTATACCTTTCTTTTTCTTTTGATCACCTTCTTTCTCATCTTTCTTGTAGATCATCTCATGTGTAATGAGAGAACCAATTAGCTCATCATAGGTGTATTTTCTGAAATCCTTGGTGTCTTGAATAACAGTGGTCTTTGCTTCCCATGACTTTGGAAAAGATCTTTAAATTTTCTTTACAAGTTCTTGTTCCTCAAATCTCTTTCCAAGAGCTTTAAGAAGATTAACAAGATCTGTGAATCTGGTACTCATTTCAGCAATGGTTTCACTAGGTTTCATCTCAAATAACTCATAATCACGGATGAGGAGGTTTGCCTTTGACTCTTTCACCACATTAGTTCCTTCATATGTGACTTCTAGTTTGTCCCATATTTCTTTTGTAGTTTGACACCCTGAAATACGATTATACTCATTAATATCAAGAGCACAATGAAGAATGTTAATAGCCTTGGCATTTGTAGAAATTTTCTTCCAATCATTATCATCAAATTCAACTTCAGCTTTAGGAATTTGCACAATTCCTTCTCTGGTTTTATAAGGAATATAAGGACCATCTTCAATTATTCTCCAAGCATCAATATCAACAGATTGTATAAAGTTTCTCATTCTAGTTTTCCAAAAAGAGTAATTTGTGCCATTAAAAAGTGGTGGTCTAGTGATTGAATAACCTTCAGCTAAGGGAGCAGGTATACCAGCTGAGTTTCTAGATGAACTAGCCATGTGTATGGATCACTCTAAGGTGTTTAATCCTCAAGCAAGAGAGACGAGCTCTCATACCAAATTAAAGGCCCAAAATATGTCCAAGAGGGGGGTGAATTGGACTCCAAAAAAATTTTTTTCGGTTCTTGCTCAAAACCTTTGAAAAATTGCAGCTTGGTTCAACCTAATTTTCTAATGTGAAATATGAACAATACAGCTCTATTGATAAGTTGATTCAAAGTTGAGTCATAAGCAATCAGTATACTGATATAACAGAATATATTGGCATTCAGTAGAAATTTCAGTAATCTGAATAAGTTCACAACACAGCAAACAGAGTAGTACACCAAATATATTAGTTGACAATAAATTAAACAATAAGCAAATTAAATTAGATATCAGCAGATTCAGCAGTAAACCAATTTGCTCAGTTTGCAGCAAGGTTAACCATAAACAGTATCAATTTTCATATCAGTAAAAACACCTCAATCAGAAAGTTAAAATGCATAAATGTAAAGAGTAAGAGTTGAGAAAATTGAACACTGAGTTTTTATAGTGGTTCGGCTCAACTAGCCTACATCTACTCTCTCAAAGATCCCACTTTGAGTCTTCACCTCACTAATATTCTCTTTTAAAAGCAAGAGACAAAAGCCCTTTACAAATCTTCTCACCAAAGCTTTTACAAGTAGCTTCACACTTCTACCAAGTGTTATCTCAAACACTTTTCACAATCAAGCTTCAATAGGTGCTTGAATGACCTCTCATAAATGATAATAAAGTGTTTAAAACTCAATCTCACTCAATACAACAAAATCTATAAAGGAGAGATGAGTAGGTAAGCCAATGATGAGCAATAAAAACAATTTTGAGCACTTTGAATGAAAGTTTTAATGATTTTGAAAGGTTAGGAACAGTAGAGAGACTTTCATTGAGTGCAAAATGGCCAAGGATAAGTGTATTTATAGCTTTGGAACGTTTCTGACCGTTTGAGAACTCATTTGAACGTTACAATTTCAAATTTTAAGAAAATAGCCGTTATTTTGTCTTTTTCTGCGATGTGTGTGCAGAGTTGAGACAGTTAGCATACTAGAAAAAGTAGCAAACCAGTTAGCATACCAAAACAAGTAGCAAACCAGTTATCATACCAGGAAAACTTTTCTGCATAACTTTGAAAACTTTAAAACTTTACACCAAATCATAATCAAATAATTTAGGCCATTGATGATATTTAAAAGAAAATCTTTTGAGGGATTGAAAATAAGTGTCATTGGCTTCTACTCCTCAATTCTTTTCACAGGTAATCCTAAAAGTTAAAACTAACTTCTATACTACATGTACCTTCAAATTTGATCTTCAATGCAACTTTGGAAGATAACCTTTTCTTTCTTTATCTCCTTTGATTCGTCCTGTGTTATCTTGAAATGTCATCCTTTCATTAAAAGCACGAATCCATCATGAATTCCTTGAGTCTTTTTCTTTGTTCTTTGAGAAGCACAATACTTAACACAAGTTTAGTTTGATTCTAGTTGAGTTTTATTATCATCAAAATCTATGCTCCTTTGAGCTCATGGGGTCAACATTAATTATAAATATTTATAAAAATATCAGACTATTTGTAAAAATGATTTTTTAAATAAATTAAAAATAAATAAAAATTAAAATTTAAACTGGTTATAAAATTAAGGGATAACTATGATAAATTAATTTAAGTTGAGAGATAGTGTCGCAAGGTATTTTGCGGTTGCCTGGAAGAAGCTCTTCACCGAAGTGGGAAAAGTGAGGAGTCGCCACTTTAATTTTGAGGAAAATTAAAAAAAACCATTTGTAATAAAAATTTAAAAAGGAAACCACTTCGAAAATAGAGATTCTAAGTTCGGTGTCCGTATACGGGTGGGGAAGGTGTTAGGCACCCTACCTCATCCCTTAATGAGGGTAAGCAGATTTAATATTATGCTCTTTATAAATTAAAATTGATAATTAAGGGGTCGGGATGACAATGTTAATCCTTTGTGCGTAATAAAGGAGTATTTGATATTTCACTTATTTTGGGTTGCCCAAGAACACGAGTTCATAAGATAGCCCTTTAGTGAATAGGTGTCGAGTAAAATTATCTTGTGTATTGGAGTTGTGTTGTTTAATTTGGATTTTGTTAAGAGAGCTCGGGTGAGGAGCTTCTCCCGATCTCTAGATATGTTTTATTAAGAGTTTTAAGCGGGAGATTTCGGATAAGAACTCTCCTCCAATCTCCACGTACATTATTAAGATTTTAGCGAAAATCAGGTAAGAACTCTCCCCCGATCTCTTAGAGTGTTCGGTTTAAAGTTTTTTTTTAGTGGAGGATTTCGGATAAGAACTCTCCTCCGATCTCAATGTTTTATTTAAATGAGAATCAGGTAAGAACTCTCCCCCGATCTCTTGGAGTGTTCGGTTTAAAATTTTAAGTGAAGGATCTCGGATAAGAACTCTCCTCCGATCTCCATGTTTTATTTAAATGAGAATCAAGTAAGAACTCTCCTCCGATCTCTTAAAGTATTCGGTTTAAAGTTTTAAACAAAGGATCTCGGATAAGAACTCTCCTCCGATCTCCATGTTTTATTTAAATGAGAATCAGGTAAGAACTCTCCCCCAATCTCTTAAAGTATTCGGTTTAAAGTTTTAAATAAAGGATCTCGGATAAGAACTCTCCTCCGATCTCCATGTTTTATTTAAATGAGAATCAAATAAGAACTCTCCCTAGATCTCTTAAAGTATTCGTTATGATTGCATATCGTGAGGACTTTGGACTAAGGATTATGGCACCTGAGGGCGCCAGAAACCCGCACAATGCTTGTCTTGACCCACTGACGCCTTATGACTAGAGGGTGAATACAAGACCGAACTTTCCACCAATCTCCTATGCGATCACCTTGTCAGAACTCTTTGACTGATGATATCCAATCTCTTTTGGTTACTAGTCTGGGATCTGATCTTATTTCAATTCCCGCTCTATTATGCTATCTCCTGGGCTCATTTAGTAGCCCGACCTCATAACTTTTCCTCTGATCTACTATTCAACCTTTTATTATTTTTATTTGTTCGAAAACTTTCACGTTAAAATACTTCTACCAATATTTTTTTAAGTTACCTACAATTTGCCCACAACTAGAACACCTATTCTCGAAGGAAATGAAAACTAAGAAGAAATAAATACAGTTTACGAATGAATAGAAGAAGTAAGCTCAAGAAATAACTATCGGCCTGAATAATCTATGTTGGGATTTTTAGTGCAACTGAGCTTAATGGAAATTTTGAGCATAAAAGCAAAGAAAATAAAACACGAGCATTCGATAAAGTGACAGTCTAGACACTTACCTGTGGGAGGTGTAGGCTATTGAACTAACTCTGGGACCACAAATATTGTAGAGTTGAAAGCTGATGGTTTAGGGACTAATGCTTACTTCGAAATAACGAGAACCAGGTCAGGATGCAGTTAAGCCGAAGCGACGGTAACCGGGTCAGAATGAGATCAAGCTTGGAGAATAATATGCTAGTATTAGGGTGATGAAGACGAAACTGAACAAAAAAATTGGTATCACAGAGTAATGAATAGACTGAAAATGAAGAATTTCAGGGTCCAAAACTCCTTCAATGGAGATACTTAAGAAAACTAGTTTCTGAAGTTTCTCGATTTTATGCAAGCTTAGAACGGCAAAGTAGCAAGACTGAATTAAATTTCAGAGCATTTCCACTATAATCACCACCACCTTTTTCATCCGTCCCTTCTATAGTATTACATGCAGATATTTATAGGGAATGTGTGTTTCTAATGAAGGGTCAGGATCTTTCTTGGGGAGACGGAAGGTTTGGATTCAAAGGACATAATCCGATGTCTGAGAATTAAAGAGAATCAAAATAGACGGCTGGGATCCTATTCAGAATATCCGTCCTTTCTCTTCTTAATCCAACGGCTCAGGATTTTGCCTTACAAGATGGATCCGAGGACTGGGAATGAAAAGCGCCGAACCTGTCGTCTGCTTTTGATCCAAGGGCTCCGGGTTCATCCTTACAAGTATGATCAACGGTGGAGATTGAGATGTACAAGACTGCCATAACTGTTTTAGCGTCTGTTAGCAATGTGGGCGATTCTGTAAGTGAGGCGTGCGGTGAAGATTTGATCACGCCTGCAACGCTTTAACTAACTCGGCCCTGATTATGAAGAGAGTTATTGGAAGTCATTTTATCCTCTTCGTGTTTTTCGATCTCTATTCCTTCCGATTTCTCTATTATGACCCTTTTCTGATCTTTCTCATATCGGGTCCCTCATCACTTCCCGATCTCTCCCATTCTAGAATTTTCCTCTTCATCCGACCTGCCTTGGTCAACGCAATTAATTCTTCGGTTACCGATGCATTCGCTTCTATTTCTGTATGCAATAAATGCTCAGGCCCTATATATATGCACCCGCGAGAAAGCCCCTTCACACTTCACTTCTCCTTCAATCTCTCTATTTCTCTGATTCTAGCTTCTCCGGTAATGATTCTCACTATGGTGACTGCTTTTGATCTTTTTCCGACTGTTTTCTTTGCCCCTCGTCTGAAAATTTACGATCTCGATGATCGAAGAATCATGAGAACAATATCTGAAGACAGTGAGGGAACCGGACTAATTTACCGATCAAGATAAAAAATGACGATCGTGTCGATCTCGAATCGGTCCACCAGTATAATTGGTGGGCCGATCTCGGGCAAGAGTACTGCTAATTTCAATCTTAATGTCGGTGACTACCTCTTGAAGTTTATTTGGCTCCTCACCACATCGGGCGTCCCGACTACAGCTCAGTTCTGGTCGATGACATCGACGATGACTCCACTCACCATCATGAGAGTCATAGTCACCCCATCTGAGCTGCACATTTATCCGATACCTATGGTTGGCTTTCTGATCAAACACATCTTTTGATTCAGCCACAGGATTAGGCTTTGACATAAGTCCTCACTAGATAAGATGTAGTGTTGATCTTTAGAGATCGCCCAATGATGTAATATGATCTTCAGAGGTTCTCTTAATGATGTAATTCGATCTCTTGAGATCGCCCAAATGATGTAATCTGACCTTTTGAAAATGAAATGAAATTTTATTTGAAGGTTATTATTTAATTATTGCATCAGTTATTTTTCCGATCTTTGATGTGCATATCCGATCTGATCTCTAACTAAATTGTTATAGCCGATCTGTGGCTCTAAAAATTTGCCCAATCCGATAACCCTAGCTAGCCGATCTCATTTTATTTGATTTTATTATTGTGTTTCTAGAACCTTCCTGCGACGTATCAGGAAAGCGGGCCGATTTCACTAACCGATGCGCCCCTTGGGACTTCGTGAGCATTAAATGCTCAGACGGGTATAAATAGGGGGAGGGTCAATCAGTTGCTCTCTTATGTCACTTTCAGCACTTTGCTAGCAATTTCAACGTTTCCTCTCGCGTTCCCAAGTTTCCCGGCACCGATCACATTCCGGTAAGGTCTTTGATTCTTTTCTCGGTTAATTTCTATTGTTTTCTATGAAAATGAGTGGCGCTGAGGGTCAGAGAGCTGCTAGTCCGCCTTCCGTTCACATCTCATGGACATCAGACGAAGTTGAGATAATTAGGCCAAGTGGGTGACCTGAACCTTTTGCAACCTCTGCCCTAGCTCGCGGTCGGGTGGCTCAATCCAAACGAGCCTTTACTTCGGGGAAAGAAAATCTTCCTGTGGATGAGTTACCGTCGGTTCTCCAGGAAATCGATCTGCAGTCCATTAGTCAAGAGTACAACTTTCGGCCTGACTTTTACGAGATTATCAGATGCCATGGCGATCTCCGAGCTGATCACTTCTTTGAAGAAAATGACGCGATCATGGTGTATGAAGAGCAATTAAAAGCCGGGCTTCGGTTCCCACTTGACGACTTCTTTAAGGCTGTTCTGAAGTTCCACCATGTATGTGTAGCCCAAGTGCATCCGAACTCATGGCGGATTCTAGTGGCTTTTAGGGGCTTATGCCGAGCCAAGAAGCTCGAGCCTAAAGTGAAGGTTTTCGTTGAGTTGCATAGACTTTCTCATCGGAAGGACGACGAGTACTGGTTCTTCCAAGCCAAGCCATACTGCGGGCTTTTTACTGACCTCCTCTCTTAGCTGAAGAACTAGAAGAACCGATTCTTTATATTGAGGAACAAGAACCCGAATGGCTTCGAAGGTTTCCCACGCAGCTGGCAATACCTGGTCCCCTCGGCTCCAAAAGAGGTCGCTTTGAATAGAGACGAGGACACCATGGTAAAGGAATTGAAGGAGCAGGCAGCCACCCAAAAGTATTCTTGCCCATATGCCGTAATGGCTGAACTGAGGTGGTGGCTTACGAGGGTGATCGCTAATGAAGATTATGAACTGCAGCTCTCTGACCTCAGACCCGAGATTGGTATAACCTAAACCTTTAGCCTCCTGACTCAGGTGATCTCACTAACTTGTTTTTCCGTGCAAGAATGGCTGGAGGCGAAAGCGTAAAGGAGAGCCACAAGCGAAAAAGAGAGGTCTCCTGGAAGATGCGAGAAATGAAGATCGCCGCGGCATCCCAGACGCCAAGGCGAGAATCGGGAGAAGTGCTGGGCTCTTCGTCCTGACCCTCAGAACAATCGATCCCCGAGGTGGAGATCGCTCCTTCCCCTCCTCGACAGGAAGAACCGCCACCTCCGCCTATTTCCTTAAGTGCCGAGGGAGGCTCTTCTCAACCTACTGTAAGGCCCCTTTCTCGTGGCGCCCAGGTCCTCATTCATTCTCTCGAGAAGAACCGCTCAGTTTGGGGGAATCCGGGCTTGGCCAAAGTTCTGAGCGCCACCATATGCCTTCAAGATGATCGAAACAGGCTGACCCCGGATAGCCTTGATAATCTCTTGGCTCAGACGATGAGCTTGAGCGTGGAGAGCCTAGTGAACCAACACATAATCAGGGAAAAGGCTCACCTCCTGAGGCAGGAAATTCTGAAGGCGGTCCAGGACGCCGCTTCCGCCCGAGCCCAACTTTCGTCCGCTCAAGACTATATCACCGAGATTGAGGGTCGGACAAAATCTTATGAGGACAAGATAGCCGAACTAGAGCGTGAACTAGAAGAAGCTCGGGCCTGCTGAACTACCGATGTCGCTCGCCCTACTGAGGAGCTCAAAGTGAAAGAAGAGGAGGCCGTGATAAGGGAAGCTGGCGCTTATGTGAATGCACATGGCGATCTTCTGGCTGAGCTTGAAAGGCGTTATCCTGGGGAAGACTTCTCCTGGATGGTTGATCTTGTTCCTAGAGATGAAGAGGGTAGCGAGGAGGAGCCCGAGAGGGAGAGAGAAAATGAAAGAAACGTCGATGTACCTGGAGAACAGGCTGGGGGAGACCCTCCAGCCGAATGACTTGTAAATTTTATTTTGAGATGCAATGAAGTCCTTTTTGTTCAATTTCTTGATGAGATCGGAAAGTGTCCAAATTGTATGAGTACTTAATTGCTTTGAACGTGTTGGACAGTAAACTTAAAAGCAACCATTAACCTAAGTATAAGAGGACGGAAAAACATTGTAAGCATGAGATCGGACTAAGCCATGACCAAACACCGGGTAGAACTTTATAACATTAGAATTGGAAAGACTTGATTCGAATTCTTAAGATCGGAATTATCATTAGTTCAGACAGAAACCTCAACTTTATTTTAAGGAATATCTGAAACATACAAGTGAGGAACCCGATTCTAGTATTAGCTAAATGACTTTCCACAATATTTGTAAAGAGAGATCGGGAGGCAAGACTGGATGGTACGGAGACCTAAAATTGGTTTGAACCCCTCTGATGAGAGATCGGAAAACAATTAACTAAGTGTGGGATCGATTTATTCCATGGTTGAGCAATCGGTGAGTTCGGAAAAGTCATTTATGATCGAAGGACATCGGCTGAGATCAGATGATGAAGTCGATTTTAAAGTTCCTTAATTTCAGAGGTCGGCCAAAATATGGTGTCGACAGTTAGTGAATAAAATTTAGTCATAAGTTAACTAAAAACTTGTAATAACAGCTCACAAAGATTTTACTGATACTTAAATTATAGTTTAGAAATTTGTATGATATAAATTGAAAATGAAAGATAATACTGATACAATTAATTAAATTAAGGGACTATAAATAAAATTAATCCTCGTTTTTTATGTTTTTTATGTGGTATAAATAAATTATATTTCTGAAAAATAAGTGGTGTCCATTAGTTCCGTGCCAAACGTTCTAAGGACCTTTGAGAGTGGTTGGCCCAAATTCGTTGACGTAAACTCCACGTATTCTGGACCTCAGCCTTTCAAACCCAAACTCTGCATGTGCCCAGCTCCAAGGACAATGACAAACACCGGCTCACCAACCTCTGAATTTTCATAGATATGATGTTATATTTTGTTTATTTATCTTTTTTTTTTTAAACATAGTTTTATTTACTTATTTTTTTATAATTATATTTTTAATAATTCATTATTTTTTAATAATTAAAATTTTATTTCATTATATTATGTCCAATTAGGGTGTACTAAATATTTACCAAATGCTTTGATTCAAAAGCAAATATTATAAATCATGCCTATATATTATAAATTAAAATATAACATTAATTTACACGTTTTATTTATTTTTTATTATATTTATAAAAGAGAAAAAGTTGAACCTGAGTTTCTATATTCAAAGTATTTGTAATTACCACTAGACCAATTATTTAAACTTATTTTTATATCTCATTACTAGTGGACAGCATAAATTTGATTTATATATATTCTCATAAATACATACCACAATCCATAAGTTCAAAAGAATTATTCTCTCACCTAATTCAGTAGAGTTAGTCTAATCGATAAGAATAAAATTACTGTTGTTTATTAATTAGGGTTTGATTTAACTAGAGGCAATATATCAAGTTGATGTGGAGGAATTGTCCCGTATTCCTATGGGAAAAAAAAACTTCTGAAAATGCAAAAACTTCTATGTATATGTATATATACGTGTATATATATAACTCTACTCTCAAGTTATTATATTTTCTTTATAAAAGGTTAGTTTAATCATTGAAATGGGCATTAGTTTATATTTTTAAATAAATAAATTAAAAATCATCACATAAAAGCATAGTATATTAATCTTATAATTATTACTATTACTTTTATTTAAAAGATTATCTTATAATTAAAATATTATGTCAAATAAAAATAAATCAATTGCAATAAAATATGAGTAAACATAAATTTATAGATTAAAAAATGCAATTAACTATTAAAATATTTTTCATATAAAATTTTATTTCACTTGTTTAGATTATAAATAAAAAAAAAGTTTAACAAGAAATCAAACCAGAATTAAATTTACAATAATTTTACATGATAATTTTTTTTTTATAATTTTATTATAAATAAATAAGATTAAATTATTTTCACTATAATTTTGTATACAATGGAGGAACAATGGAAGTAACGTAAGGTAAAGTAATGAAAGGTAATATATTAAAACTTTTCTGAGCATTTTGGAAGCTTAAAAAAAAACCTTACATTCTTAAGAAGTGAGAGTTTAAAACCTTCAAAAATCTTACATTTTTTCAAGAAATACCTTCTTTCAAACAAGTATAGTATTTTAAAAACTTATATCTTATTTTCAAAAACTTTTTTCTAAACAAATTATTAAAGAAGATCAATTAGATTACCTTTGATTATTTTAAAAATTTTTAATACAATTGTCTTCGGCTAAGACTTGAACTATTGAGACCTCACAGTTCTGGACCTCACAGTTCTGGAATGACTACGGTAACATTAAGCTAAAGTTTGAGCTAAAGTCCATTCATCTTGATTGGCTTATTTTTATTACCTATTTATTACATCCAAATAATGGTGTGAGAATCGTGGATGAACCTTACATATTTATCACGTGCAATTACTGATGATATGTTGTAATGTAAGGTGCATGCAGGCGCATTGTCTATATAAAGCAACGTCCTGAATCCAGCATTATGCAAAGTTAGTGTTGTAAATCTCTATCACATGATGCTATCTACGATGAATCATACATACTTGCCTATTTGGTTTGGTGCTTTAGTTCTGCTATGGAGTTTTCTTTTTTATTTGTATTATGTTTTGTGGTGGAAGCATGAGAGCTATAAAATAAAGCTTATTAGAAAGCAAGGGATCACAGGTCCTCCGCCTTCATTGCTATTGGGAAACTTACCAGAAATGGAGAGAATGATGTCTCAAAATCCTGAAACTCCAAAAATAGATGGTTCCTTGACTGTCTTACCATATTTCAAGCATTGGACCAACATCTATGGTACTTCATATACATATTTTTCCATATACATATTATGATATTGTGCACTTTTTCAAATTTCAGTTTCTCCTTCTCTTAACTCATAATCATTTTCCCTAACCTGACTTAGTTCAGTAATAAAGTCACATCACTCCATTTGGCAGAGCCAGATTTAAGTCCCCGCTTTCCCAATTCCTCTTACCTAATGACAAAGAAACTCATAATCATTTTCATAATTTTATCAGTATTTTTTTCATTATTTTTTACTGAACTCCAACTGAGGTTTGAATATTAATAATCATTTATGACAGGTAAGTTATTCAAGTTTGCAGTTGGAGGGATACAATTGTTATACGTGAATAATCTGAGCATTGTGAAGGAAATTAATAGCTTCACATCATTGGAGCTTGGAAAACCAGCTTACCTACGAAATGAAAGAGGAGCTTTACTTGGTAAAGGCCTTAATGTCACCAATGGTGCAGTTTGGTATCATCAGAGAAAGACCGTTGCTCCCCCGCTCTACATGCACAAGGTTAAGGTAATTTAAACTTTTGAATTTAGTTTATAGTGTCGACTAGAAGATAATACTAATTCCAATCAAAACTAGTGAATAAAAAAAAATTAGAGATTCAAAATTATTTGTTACAGAAATAATAATAATATTTACAGGAAATGGTGAATCTGATGGTGGAGTCTAGTAGCATACTTGTTAAATCATGGGAGAAGATAATTGATGCAAATGGTGAGGGTGGAATTGTTGATATAGTGGTGGATGAGCATGTGAAAAATTTTACTTCTCATATAGCCTCAAAAATAATATTTGGATCTGATCATCATAAAGGAATAAAAATATTTCCCAAATGTGAAGCCCTTCTCAAGGCTATTGGTACAACCACAACTCTTGGGATTCCATTTTTAAGGTATGTATGTGCTTCCTTTTTAAAAAATTTGAGTCTAGCCTCGGTCTATCGTTAACTCAAAACATAACATGTACAATGAGATCTAAGGCTCCATTTGTTTTACAGAAAATAATTTATATATTGAAAATATTTTTTATGGAAAATATTTTCTACAAAAAAATATTTTTATGGAAAATATCATGAAAATAGTTTTCGTTGTTTGTTTGCAATGTTAAATTAATGATATACGTTCAATTTATGTATAAGTGTATTTACATTTTAATAATAAAAAATAGAAAATGACTTCTTCTTTTGAAAATGGAAGTCATTTTCTTAAAAAATGACTTAGTTTTCTCTTTAATTGGGAAAATATTTTCTATTGATCAATTTTTCTAAGTGCTCCGAATGCCAAAAAATATAAAAAATATTTTTCAGAAAAATATTTTTCATGAAATAAACGGAGCCTAAATGTAAAATACAAGAGATTCATATATCTGTAACTCAAGTCTATGTTAGATCAACCTCACCCTTAATTTATAATTAATTGCTTTTTTGTTTACATATACATATTTGTCCTACCATTGTTTATTTGATCCACATCGACCACTTACACGTCCATACTCATTGTTTTCATGAATAAGATTTCTTCCCATAGAAAGAAATAGAAAATCATGGGGATTAGCAAAAGAGATCCGTGGGATCATTATGGAGATAGCTAAGGAGAGAACTGGATCTATATCTCATCAGGACTTATTACAAGCTATCATTGAAGGTTCCAAGAATGGTGAGCTTGGGACGTTAACAGAAGATGAGTTCATAGGTGACAATTGCAAAAATATGTTCCTTGGTGGATACCTACCCCCTGCTCTAGCTGCAGTTTGGGGTTTAATGTTGCTAGCTTCACATCCTGAGTGGCAAGATCGTGCACGGTCTGAGGTTTTAGAGGTTTGTGAGGGACAAGTACAGCTCCTAGATTTCAATATTCTCAGCAAGATGAAAGTGGTATATATTTACACACATAAGTTGATATCAATTGAAAAGCTGCGCTTCATCAGGATTTAACTGATTTGTGTTTTCATGCAGTTAAAAATGGTGATCCAAGAAGTTTTACGGCTTTATCCAGCGGTGACATTGGCGACAAGGGAGGCAATGCAAGATGTGAAACTTGGTGATTTGCAGGTTCCAAAAGGTATGGGCATTTGGATTTGGCTGCTATCATTGCACCGTGATCCAGAGCTTTGGGGACCTGATGCAGACACATTTAATCCTGAGAGGTTCATAAATGGAGTTACAGGAGCTTGCAAGTCTTCACAAGCCTATATACCTTTTGGCTTGGGAGCTCGAGTGTGTCCTGGGCAGAATTTGGCTGTGATAGAATTGAAGGTGTTCTTTGCTGTCATACTCTCCAAATTCAAATTTACAATCTCTCCCAATTATCAACACTCGCCTACTTACGGTCTGCTTTTGGAGCCCGAGCATGGTGTGAATCTCCTTATTCAAAAGATATGACTGCTACGCCTGGGTTGGCATAATATGTGGTGGACTTGGTTTGCGCAAGAAGCTGTCATATTAGGGTACTAAATAAATATGCTAAATAAATATGCTTAGGTTGGGGATATTCTATAGGCCTGGTTTAGTAGGCGACCCTTAAATTTTTCCTGATCTTATAATTAATAAATTTTTACTTATGAGAAAAAGGTATTTAGAATAAAAATAATTTTAAAGTAAAAGCTATCATGTTTGTATTAAGAGTATTTCTCACTTGGATTTTGAAATATTTCTATCTCATTCCTCCCATTTTCTAACTTTTGAATGGATTTCTTTTTTTTCAAGTAGAAGTATATTATTAGATAAATAATTATATAACCCAAGAAAAATTTAGCTATATTATTAGATAAATAATTATATAACCCAAGAAAAATTTAGCATCAACACATCATTCTTCCATGTAAAGCAAACTTTCCTTTAGCATATACTTAATCTAGGTGTGGCATCTAAGTGGAAAAAGCCTAAGGAAGATTAATCATGACATCAAACTAATCATTGGCAACACATCCTCCAAGAATGAAACACAACATTTAATGAAGCCAAGCTTCATAAGCTAGCAATATTACAAAAGCTAAGCAGTTCAACTAATAAAATGGACCAGTTGCGAAGAGTGTGAGGAATTAGTGGCATAGATATCCTCGCAAAGCTTAGATCGACTGTTGTTGTTGCTGCTACTTTAATTTAGAAACAAAAGATATCAGAAGACAACTAACATGCAGGCTATAAATTCAACTCTCTATTGACACCTCATTTAACAAGAGAATCCACTAATACGTTTACATTACATTCTTGCAAAATATTGGAGATGTTGAGGCAATAAGTGTAAAATAAGTTTTGATGTGTGATAAATTACTATTTTTAAAATATCAATTGCCTCACTAAATTGCTGCAAGGTTGAAGAGAGGCAAGGCATTTAAGATGCTATTAATCATTTAACTTAGCCTCCTCGGTGTTTGTGGACTTAGAGGTGGCAAAAGGGTCAGGTTCAGATTCAAGTCATGCAGGGTCAAGTTATGTTAGGAGGTGGATCATTCAAATTTTTTCTTTTTCGAGCTGGGTTTAGGTCGAGTCATTTTTTGTTGAGGATCAACTCAAGTTACTCATGGTATCTCTATACAAAAAGGGTTTCACATCGGATTCAAGTTAGTTGGCAAATTACGAGTTATTTTGGATCAAAACATTTTTATTATAAAAATTAATTTTTATTAATTTAATTTTCGGGTCAAAATTTGAATTAATTAATTAATTAATTAATCCAAACATGTCAATTCTGAGTCATATTAACTCTCAATTAAATCCTCACTTTTGTAAGTCACTTGGTTTCGGATTATTATGGATTTTCTATAAATTTAAAACAGATTATAGATCTCTTTGAGTTGAGTGAGATCGAATTGGGTTGGTGGTTTGCTTGAATATTGCATAGTTAGAATCTAATTCAATTAAAATTCTATGACAACCTACCCAAAATGGAGAATGATGCAAAGATAACACAAGGGTCTATTATTGATTGCTTGTACTTCTGCATCTTTAGAGTCTGTAATTCTAACAGGAGAAGAGAAAATGCATAGGACATGAAGCTTTTCGCCAAAATTGTATAAAAAGGAAAAAAATTTTCTCAAAATTATGTGGAAGGGCAAATATTTCTCAAAGCAAGGTGAATGTGTACACATCTGAAGGATCAAAGAGCATACCGACATTAAGAGCTTCGGCATTTTCATGCCAATAGTTTTATAGTCGGCAAAACTGTATGCTGGCAACAATACTGTTGGTAAAATGAATAAACAAACAAAAAAGAAAGGCGTATTGCAGAGATTGCAGGGTGCCCACACACAATGTGGTCATTCTTCAAATTTGTTTATGCATGAATGTGCACGTCCAGTTGCAACAAAATAATAATAATAAAATGCATACAAAACATTTTCTCTTAAATTTTAATAGTGAAGTTTACATAATAATTAACACCAACTATTGATTACATCATAATTTATAAATTATTTTTAAACAAATAAATAATATTTTCATTTTAAAAGTAATGGAATAAATGAGTGACTGGCTTTATTTAGAGACAAATTTCTCCATCACCCAACTAATTTTCGATAAATAATAACTTGGGAGCATTAATGCTAGAAAATTAGGAAAGAAACAGCGAATAAACTGCTTAGATTAGTGCTGATCATGTTAAAAGATTCAAATAATTTCTGGCAAGAAGCTAGATCTTTTGTGCTTCGGCTCTTGCAGGAGAAGCGGTAGCTGTGTTTCAGGCTTTACAATTAGCCAAATGCAGGAGGTTTTCTTCCATTATAGTGGATATTCACGCAACACTTGGTGCTATAATGAAGCTGGCTGCCGATTTCCTTCAAGTGGAATTTAAACTCATTAAAAGGAATTCTAATGAAGCAGCTCATCATCTTGCAAAGCTTTGCTTTGCCATGTAATTGACTTATTGATGTTCCTAGTTCTCTTGTTAGAATTTGCTCTCTTGATACTGTGAGAGCCTTGTAATACACTTTTGCAATTAAAAAAATACTAGGAAAAAAAATATTATCGAAGTATCCCACAAAGGAATAAGTAAAACAGACTCCACATTCTTGTCTTGTATAAACAGTAATGTCCCGAGCTCATCAGTACCCAATAAACCTAGCTACAATCTCATCTCTGCCAAAGCTGCCTTTAAACTCCATGGATTGGATTGTTGCTTGAATTCATGTTTGAAGCATTAGAGCCCGTATTAGAGGAAAAGCAGATCGTCTGGATGATCCTTCAAGCAATTCTAGGGAAAGAGAAAGGGTCCAGCATCACCAATAGATAATAACAAATCGATATATAATATTAATACTCATACCTTAGAGAGCTATATTGTCACGACCCAACCTATGGGTCGGACCGGCATTAGGACCTGGGCTAGCCTAAAGCTCCCGAGACCCGTAGTAAGCCTAATTATTCCTTAACCTAATCCTAAGGCCCATTTTAGGCCCAATTTCAAAAATTTAACCGGACAGAGTCCGACCATAATATGGACCATACAACGGGGAGTTTTTGACTCGCACTACCTGTAAACACAATATATAACAATTTGAGGAGCTCAGCTCACCCTCCATATACTCATAATGGTATACAATCCAATGAGAGCTCAGCTCCCTCATCCAGTCCAATCATACATGCATTTAATGTTCTTATAATTTCCACATAATATTATATTACAGTTTCAAACTAATTAAAATACTCCTATCATATGCGGAGTTCTAGAATTTAGCTAAATTGAATAGAATACATTTAATTATTATTAATTGACCTACGAAGAAGAGGAGCAAGTTAGTCACAATAAATAATTCTCCTGTAACCTAGAAAAATAAGGTGAACAGGAGTGAGCGTTTGACTTAGAGAGTAAAATACACATTTTAACTACAATTCCTATAGCTATCTAAAGCTAATACATCCTGAGTAATGGAATGCAACACCTTCACAAATTTCATACAAATCACATTATAACAGCAAAAAGGCAATTTGGAGTACTCACACACCCAATAATGTTCAAACAGTACATATATGGGAGCTAATCCCCTATACAGTTCTCTTAATCCAACCTTTGCCAGCGAGTGTTTCTCAAGCCAAACTTTCGCTTGATAAACCAAATGCGGGGGCCAGCGAGTGTCTCTCAAGCTGTGCCTGCCCCGACTTATCCATAAAGTACTGAGTCCCAGCGAGTGTCTCTCAAGCCGCGTCTACCCGTCCTATCCATATCCAATACCACACACTACACGCACGCCAACGCACGCACACTGCTCCAAATTATCATAAATAACATTCATGGCACTTCATCAATTAAGAATGCAAAATAAAACGTGCTTAGTGTTTAACTACATAGATACATATTTATAAGTGATGCATGAGAATGCCTGGACATATAATAATATTGAAACTATAATTAAAATTAATATTTTACTCACAGACAAAGTCAATGTGGTGGCTGGGCCGAGGAGGAAGGCTGTCCTGGCTCACTTGACAATTTTATTATAATTATTTAATATAATTGACTCAATACAAGTTTAAAAAGAACCAAAGACACCCTAAGTCGTGCCGAAAATACGATAGAGTCCCCCATACCTAGGACCTACCCAACCTGCAAAATGGCTTAAAAATACACTTCTATATCATATATGTCAACCCATATCCCATCAACAATACATGGCCCCTCTTGGGCTCTCCAATCCAAGCAAAATCTCACAAAATCAAAAATTACATCTTTACCCCTAAAACTTATATTCTGTAAAAATTACTCATAGGAGCTCTAAAAATTCTAAAAAATTTGCCTGTGGCTCTTAGCAATATTACTAAGCTAATACAAAAGGAATTATAATTTTCTAACTATCAACGAATATTTTATGAATTTTTAATCTAAACCCGACACTAAATACTGAAAAACTTTGGGTTTGGGTTTACCTATGCCAATTCCAATGCTTGAAACACGTCAGGCATCAGAATTGGTGGGGTAGCCTATAACCTCGACCTGAAGTTTTTCCGGCAACCTGTCTATCTGACTCGAAATTTACAGACCCGAGCGATGATCGAATTTCAACGAAACGAAAGTACCTATGTAAAGCCCACAATACCAGAGTTAGAATAAAATATTTACATATAAAATAATTATTTAAAAATTAAGAATATTACATATATGATCGTAGTTAAGAGAGATGGTATGTGTTGGGAGAACTGCTCGGCTAAGAGTTCTAAAAATTTTTTTCTTACTACCTGTTGTAACGTGTGGCAGGAAGGGGAGGTAATAGTTGCCGATACTATCAAATTCAGCATTGCACACAATCTGCCGATCTTATTATATTGTGAGGACCCTGCAATCTCTGCAACATGCCTTTACTCTTTTTAAAAAAAATTTTTTTACTCACTTTACCGACCGTAATGTTGTCGGCATACTGTTTGATTTTTTCCCTTTTAATTTTTTAATAGCTGTTGCCAACTATGCATGAAATGCTGACACTCTTATTGTCGGCATGCTCTTTGATCCTTTCAATGTGTACATATTCACCTTGCTTTGGGAAATATTTTCCCTTCCACACAATTTTGAGAATTTTTTTTTCTTTTTTACATAATTTTGACAAAAGGCTCGCACTAGGACCTAGTGTTCCGAATGATGAGCCATCTACCTTCCATTTTAGAAAGAGCAGACAGAATTTGCATATAGCAGGGGTCTTTCCTTTACTATATATTTAACCAATATCATACTCCATTTAAAAATATTAAGAAGGTGTTGTTTGGTTTAGCGTTTTAGAATAGCTTGTAACTGTTTCTTACTTCATATCTATGTGGTAAAATTTACGAATCAACTATTGATAGTTGATTTTAGTTTGAATTAGTTACTGATTCTATTTTTGAAATTTTTTCTCATTAATTAGTAGCTAATTTGAGTTATTTTTTTGTTTAGACTATGTTAATTTTTATCTCTTCAAATTAATTTTTTTTACATTAATAAATTATTTTAAATTATAAATAAATATAAAAATATTATAAATAATAATCAAACTAGTTATAATATTCATTCTTAAATGGTAGAAAAAATGTATATACATTAAAAATAATTATATTTTTAATTCTTATATATGTTATTGTTAGAAGAAAGAATACAAGTAATGAAGGAAAGGATTGTGTATTTATCTGTGTCTTATTTACAGAGATATTATATCTATTTATACATGAGAATATGAGCTAATTTAGACAAGAATAATAATTAGTGTAATTATGCTACACAAATCTCCTATAATCATGCTAATTGCTGTAATTATGCTACACAAATCTCCTATAATCATGCTAATGTACGACCTATCAAAAAACTTTTCATTCCTTGAACTCAAAGATTATAGTTGGAACTAGTCAGAACTATTGCAATAGGTTTTGAAATATCAGATTTCTCCATTGATAACAAGATGAGGAGAAAAAAAAAATGGTATAATAACAGAAATAAAAAAATGAACCAAAACAGGTTGTAGAGAGAGAAGAGAGACCCCAGAAACTAGAAATAAAAGTCTTACGGCTCTGATACCATGTTAGAAAAAGAATACAAGTAATGAAGGAAAGAATTGTGCATTTGTTTGTGTCTTATTTACAGAGATATTACATCTATTTATACATGAGAATATGAGCTAATTTAGATAAAAATAATAATTACTGTAATTATGCTACACAAATCTCCTATAATCATGCTAATTGCTGTAATTATGCTAACAGTTATATAATAAATTAATAATTATATGTTTATGTTAATAATAATATAATATATATAGTCATTTATCAACAATAATAATTAGACATAAATTGAACAAACGTGGTAAAATGTTTAGGATATATCAGCTATGTACAATAAGCTATATATTACCCACAATCAGCTATTATTGAGTGTGTCCAATTGGTAAATCAAACGGCCCTTAAACTAAGGGTAAATAGGATAAATTTGATCGTAAAGATTTCATTCAACATGAAATTCCAAACAAATTTATAGAGGACAAAGAAAAAAGTTTTATCAATTTAGTTTTGAGAATCTTTTCATTTATTTTTTGCAAGTCATAAGGGCCACATGATAGCATATATAGAAAGATAAATTAAAAGATAGAAATAGTTTGAAACTATCCTTCCATTAATGAAAAAGAAAGTACCCTTTCTACATTAGTGGTCCCCAGAAGTGACTTTAAGGTACCAGTATTCCAGGATCAAATACTTCTCTCTCCAGACAGGGACTTCAAATTTCCTTGCAAGAGTAGTTTTTTTTATATACAAGTAAAAAATTATTAAACAAGCCAAAGAACTGGCAGAAAATACAAAGGAAAGAAAAAAAAAATACAAAGAAACAAGACTACAAAGATAATAATAATAATAATAATAATAATAATAATAATAATAATAATAATAATAATAATAATAATAATAAAGAAAAGACTTCAAAACATAAAAAAACGGTGAAGGAGCTAAGGGGAGGCTTCCTGAGAGAGATGAGAGACATCAAGCTCAGAGAGACCCAAAGCAGCGAGAAGAGAAAAACAGAGATTGAACCCAAATAACTGATGAGAGAAGCATTTCTTGGAGCAACCGAGACTAGACACTACAAGATTCTTAGGATTTACCAATGAATTTTCATTGTGGTAATCTTTTAAAGTTAGTTGGTAATTAAAATTACCAATGGATTATGTTGATTGCAATAAACCTTGTTAGTAATTTTTTTTTTTTTTTTATCAACAGATTTCAAGTTCATTGGTGTTTATCAATGGATTTCAAATTTGTTGGTAAATCAAGATAAAAATAAAAAAAATCCGTTGGTAATTTAAAAAATTTTAAAAATTATTTTCATTTAAAATAATAAATTTTATTATTATTTTTAGATATTTTTATTATTTAAAATAATTTTAATATCATAAATATATTTTTATTTTACTATTAATAATTATTAGAAATATATTATAATGAGAGAAAAAATCTATTTGAAAAAAGAAAAAATAAAAATGAGGAAATTAAATGAGGGAAAATTATATTAATGAAGATGGAAAATATATGGTAAACATTAAAAGGAAAAAAGAAAAAAAAAATGAAAGTAAAGAAAATGATAGAAAAGAGCAGAAAATATGATGAGATAAAAAAGAAGAAATGATGAGGGAAGAGAAGAAAAATAAGAGAGAGAATAAATGACGAGAGAAAAGGAAAGAAAATGAAATAAAAGGGAAGATATGATGAGAGACGGAAAAAAAAAAAGAATAAATGACGAGAGAAAAGGAAAGAAAACGAGAATAAAGGAAAGAAAATTATGAGAGAAGAGAAAAGAAAATGATAGAAAAAGGAAAAAAATGAGAGAAAGTGAAAGAAAATAAGACAAAAAAAGAAAAATAAGAGGAAAGAGAAGAAAAATTGAAATGGGAGAGAAGAAAATTGCTTAATGAATGAAATGATAAAAGAAAATGTAGTGTTTGTAAATATAAACATGTGAACTATCGATAGATTTATCAACAGATTATAAATCTGCTATTAAATTATATAAAAAATTAGTAATTTTTTTTCCCAAGAATTAGCAATAGAATTTGAAATTCATTGGCAAAATACCATCGAATTTCAAAATTAGTTGATAATATGTTGGTAAATGAAAGAAAGGTAGACTATTAAAAAAATAAAAGGCTGGATTTTTTCCTTCAAAAATTATATAATACGTAATTTTTTTTTTTTTTTTTATGTTTCACAAACTGCCTATGAATTCAAAATTCTTTGGTAAATTACCAATGGATCTTGAATTCCATTAGTAATTTTAAGACTTAAATTTTTTAATATCTCACAAATTACTAACGTATTCAAATCCATTGTTAATTTCGACACTTAATTTAAAATCTCAAGTCAAACAAGTGTTAATCAATAATAAGAAATGGTAATAGATAATGAAAAAACCCACCACTTATTTTTTGAAATATTATATTTTGTTATGAATATATTTATGTGGATGTCCATTAGCATTTTAAAATTTCAAACTCCTCATTTTCTCTCTATATTTAATGTATTTCATTAAATACTTTATTAATTATGAACATTCCATCTTCTCTTGTATGCTTATAAATAGAGGCATTGTATGTAATGTTTCACTTACTTAAAAATCAATAAGAAATCTACTTTCTAACAATATTCTCTTTTTTATTATTCTCTTAGTTTTACCTTTTTTTATAACACATTATCAGCAAGATTCTCAAGCCTCAATCATATATAGGTTTTATATTTTCTTCTCTACAGTTTCAAAGGCACTAAAATTGGATAATTAGACAGTTGGTGATTTACAACATTCTAGCTAAAAGGAAATATTGTTATCCACATTAAGAAATTACTAAGAATACTCTAAGATAATTTTGTTATTGATATTTTATCATAATAATTGCTTTCTTGTTTCTAACCCATGCATTTTTTTTTATAGTATGTCAAATTTGTCAAAGTTTGAATTTGTGGCCCTTGATATTATGAGAAAGAACTATTTATGGATATTAGATTCATTTAGATAATATTTATTTCATTATTATTTCTATGAAAGTTGAGTATCTTATAGTAAAATATCTACTTGAACTCTAGGAGAGTTTTCAAGAAATATATTGCCATTAGAAGTGACATAATATTATTGAAAAAGATATCACCAACAAAAGTGACATAATATTATTTAAAAAATTATGAAACTTATCCATCTGATTATGATCCATTTCCTAAAGTGAATGCGACAACATTTAATAAAATTTGTAGATGCGATCGTGACCATAGACATGGATGTGATTAAAATTGATATATTTTCCATAATTGTGGTGGTCATAATAATTATTATTCTAACTATAATATTACATCTCATCACCAGAAATGGCAAAATAGTGATCGAAAAAGAAAAATATTAAAAATGAATGTTATATTAAAGGTTGCATACCTGTCATACGCTAAATTAGCATCTTTGAAATGCAAGGGAAAAACTATTGAAACAAATCTTGTCTATAATAATTTTGACCATGGCCAAATTAATATAACACATTTAGATGTTGCTAATTTTCTCCCCAAAGGAGGAATTGACTATATGATTAATGATGGATTTCTTCCTGAAGAAAATAATGATCATATGGTAAATGTTGAAAGTATTTGATATTAGATAATGTTTCTGTTGTGTACCGCGGAAGTATGTAAACTGTAAAAAAAAATAAAGCAAACATACAAAACACTAATATTTATGTAGTTTACTCTCTTAACATAGGGGTACATCCATGGACATGCTATGTTCCACTATCAATAATAATAAATCATCAATTATAAGCTCAAGCTACACTACTCATCAACTCAATTACACCCAATAGATCCCATTACAAATTGCTTAGAGTAAATATATTAGTTAGTCCTCTCAGTCTCCTCTAGACATAACCTAATATATTTATTACTACAACTGCTACACCACAAAGGTGCCTTCAACTATATAGACAAGAGCTCTCTTAACAATGAGCAAGAATTCCTTCCTCTTGAATTCTATGTCCTTTCTCCATGTTAGGCCAAAGTCTCTCTCTACTTTAATAGGCAAGTGCCCCTCATCAATGGGTGGAGTCAAATCCTCAGCAATTAGCAAAGCCTCTCTCTGCAATGGGCGACAAACCCTCTCCGTGGGCAAAGCCACTCTCTTCAATGGGTAAAGCCAAATAACCTTTTAACCATTCTCTTATTTATAGTGTTAATTCTTTCAATCTTAATTTGATTAGTAGTCCCACTCAATTTAGGAATAACACTAAAATAAGAGATCTACTTATATAGAAAAATGTCTCTCCAAATTTCACTAGGATTTTGAGTCATAATTCTAACAGTTTCTTATTTTATTTCACATGCTTTCTTATGGTTTTAGAATTTTTTATGTAATGTTTTTTTGAAATTGTTTCCTTATAATGTTTTGCTTATGCTACTAATCTTATTTAATGAAGAAAATATGGTTTTTCATTTAACTAGATCAAAGATCAATGGTAAGGATATATGTCTCGTAGATAGTGCAACCACGCACACCATATTTAACAATAAGAAATATTTTTCTAATTTGATTATGAGGCAAACATGTGTTAATATGATATCTGATAGTATGAAATTAATTGAGGGCTTTGGAAGAGCTGATATATCATTGCTCAGAGGAAAAAAAATTTACTATAAATGATGCATTATTCTTCCTTAAGTCTCAAAGGAATTTATTAAGTTTTAAAAATATTTGATTTAACGAATATCATATTGAGACAATGAATAAGAAAAATATAAATTATCTTTGCATTACTACTATTATTTTTGAGAAGAAATGTTTGTTGGAAAAATTATCCTCTTTGTCCTCTGGATTGTACTACAACAAAATTGTTGTGATTGAAACACACGTTATAGTAAACTCAAAGTTTATTGATGTAAACACAATTTACTAATCAAAGTAATTATATTATTTGGTATGATAGGTTGGGCTGTCCTGCATCAATTATAATGTGAAAAATTATCAAGAATTCATGCAGTCATTCATTAAAACCCAGAGGTTCTTCAATTCAATGAATTCTCATATATTACCTGTTCTTAAGGAAAATTAATTATTAGGCCATCACCAGCTAAAATTGGATTTAAAGCTCTTGCATTTTTAGGATGTATTCAGGATGACACATGCGGCCATATACATCAACCTTGAGGACTATTTAGATATTTTATGGTTTTAAGTGATGCATAAATTAAATGGTCACATGTGTGTTTACTATCATCTTGCAATTTGGCATTTGCAAGATTGCTTACACAAATAATTCACCTACGAGCACAATTTCCTAATCATCAAATTAAGATAATTTATCTTGATAATACTAATGAATCCACATCTTAGACTTTCAATGATTATTGCATTGGAATAGTTGTAGAACATCCTGTAACTCATGTTCACACATAAAATGATCTGGCAGAATCATTTATTAAATGCTTGCAATTGATTACAAGGCCATTACTTATGAGAACAAAGCTTCATATTTCTGTTTGGGAACATATTATTCTGGATGCAGTGGAACTTATGTGCATCAAGCCAACATATTATCATAAGTTATCTCTTTTACAATTGGTTTTGGGTTAGAAACCAAATATTTCCTATCTAAGAATTTTTGGATGCGCAGTATATGTTCCAGTTGCTCCGCCACAATGCATAAGAGGGATCCTCAAAGAAGGTTAGGAATATATCTCAGGTATGAGTCTCCATATATGATTAAATATCTTGAGCCTTTGACAAGTTATTTATTTACAACCAAATTTGCTGATTGTTACTTTGAAGAATCAATTTTCCCAACATTAGGCAGAGAAAATAAGTAGTTGGACAAGCAATTTACTTGGCAAGAATTATCATTATCACATTTTTATCCTCATATTAGGCAGTGTGAACTAGAAGTTCAAAAGATAATTCATTTGCAAAATATTGCCAATCAATTACTAGATGCATTCACCGACTCAAAGAGAGTAACAAAATCTCATATACCAATTGCCAATACTCCTATTAGAATTGAAGTCCTTGAAGGATAAATTGCATAAAATGCTAGTGCTAATGTGTCTACAGCACACTTGAAGCGTGGTAGACTTATCGGTTCCAAGGATAAAAATCTTTGAAAATGAAAAGGAGTAAAATTTCAAGATGGTCAAACTCTAGAAGAGCAAACTCCAGTAGAGAAAAATTCCAAAAGAGAACCTAGACATGACTAATAAATTTCTAAAAGAAATGCAGGTACCTGAAAGTAATGAAATTAAAGAGATTTTGATAAACTATGTCACGTTAGGACAAAAATGGAATTGATGAAATAAATGTTGATGATATTTTTGCATATACTCAATATTGTGAAAGATGATAAGGAACATGAATCTAAGTTTGTAAAAGAATGTAGACGTAGAAATGATTGGTCAAAATGTAATGATGTAATCAAGGCAAAATTAAATTCACTTGAGAAATGTAAAATTTTTGGACTTGTAGTTCGAACACCAGAAGATGTCTAGCCAGTGGGATATCAATGAGTATTTGTGCAAAAACAAAATGAGAAAAATGAAATCATGAGATATAAAGCATGGCTTATTACACTAGCATTGATTATAAGGATACATATTCTTCTGTGGTGGATGCAATTACGTTTTGATATTTGCTTAGCCTGTTAATTCATGAAAACCTTGAAATGTGTTTAATGGATGCAGTGACTGCCTATTTATATGGCTTACTTGACAAAGATGTCTATATGAAAATCCTTGAAGGATTTAAGTTGCCTAAAGCACAAAAAATCAAATTCTTGAGAACTTTGTTCAATTACATTATATAATGCTCTATATGGATTAAAGCAATCTAAACGCATGTGGTATAATCACCTTAGTGAATATTTGCTAGAAAAATGCTATAAAAATGATTGTGAGGTCACTTAATGAGAAAAAAGACCTTTTTCGACCATAAGAAAATAACGAGAAACTCCTTGATTCTGAAATATCATATCTTAGTGTAATAGGCACACTAATGTATCTTATTAGTCATACTTGACATGATATAGCTTTTCTTGTAAATTTGTTAGCAAGATATAACTTTTCTCCAACCCAAAGATATTGGAATGGAATTAAGCATATATTATGATATCTTTGAGACACAATGACTATGGATTTATATTATACTAAATGTTACAACCAAATTTGATTGGTTATGTAGATTCAGGTTATTTATTTAATCCACATAATGGTAGATTTCAGACATGCTATATATTTACATGTGGAGGTACGACTATTTCATGGTATTCTACAAAACAAATTATAGTTGCTACTACTTCTAACTATGTAGAAATTTTTGCAATTCACAAAATAAGTCGAAAATGTATCTGGTTGAAATCAGTAATTCAACATATTCGAAGTACATATGGTCTACCTACTAAAAAGGAAGTTTCAACCATTTTGTATGAAGATAATATTGCATGTATAAATCTGTTAAAGGAAGGATACATTAAAGAAGATAGAACAAAACATATTTCTTCAAAATTCTTTTTCACTCATGATCCTAAGAAGAATGGTGAAATTAATGTTCAACAAATTTGTTCAAGCAATAATCTTGCTGATTTGCTCACCAAAGCACTTCCAACTACAAGTTTCAAAAAATTGGTGAACAAGATTAGGATGCAAATACTTAAATATCTTAATTGATATCTTCATGAGGGGAAGTTAATATACACTGTACATTTTTCCCTTTACTGTAGTTTTTTCCCACTGGGTTTTGATGGTAAAAGTTTTTAATGAGGCAATATTAATCACATATTTTATAAAAGAATAATACCCTCTTTTTCCTTCACTAGGATTTTTTTCCCACAGGGTTTTTTCCTAGTAAGATTTTAATGAGGTATATTATTTAATGTGTGGACATCCAAGGGAGAGTGTTATGAAAATATTTATGTATATGTCCATTAGCATTCTAAACTTTTAGACTTTTCATTTTCTCTCTATATATTCAATGTACTTCATTAAACACTTTATTAATTAAAAACCATCCATCTTCTCATGTATGCGTATAAATAAAGGCATTATCGGTAATGTTTCACTTACTTGAAAATCAATAAGAAATCTACTTTCTCTCAATCTTCTCTCTTCTATTATTCTCTTAATTTCAACTTATTTTATAACACATTTTAATTTTTCATTGAGAATCCTTCATCCATCCCTCCTTATATATATATATATATATATATATATATATATATATATATATATATATATATATATATATATATTTTCAGAATTAAATTTTAATTTTTATTAAAAATATCTCGTTAATTCATTGTTATATTCAAATGCAATTTTATTTTAACTTTTAATTTTTAATTTTAATTGTAAGAATTTATAAACCTCAAAACATGACGTATAAAGCCAACAATTGTTGATTCAGTTGGTAAGACTAATCAACGCTCCCAATTATTAAATGGTAGAGAATGCAAAGCTAGAAGGGGAGAATGTTGTCTAGGGTTGGATAGGAGATCTTATTGAAGTATTTTCTTCAGGCAATTCCCAATTATGCCATGAGTGTTTTTCATTTCCCTTTTAGAATGTGTGAAGAACTCGAATGGATGTTAAATTCTTTTTAGTTGGGTGATCAATGTGGGAGAGGTGGAGAATAAGATGGCAAAAGTGGGACCTCATGTGTCGTATCAAGTGCATGGGCAGGCTAAATTTTAGAAAGATACTAAATTCAATATGGCTCTTCTTGGCAAGCAAGTGTGGAGATTGGTGGTGAATTTAAATTCCCTTGTGGCTCAAGTTTATAAAGTTAGGTATTTTCCTTGAGGGCATTTGTTTGATGAAGTTATTAGGTCCAACCTTAGCTATATTTGTAGAAGTCTATTGGCTTGCGTTCCAGTGGTGAAAAATGGCTGCCCCATCTTGATAATCCTAAAGTCATGTCTGAGAGACCTTCGGGTGTGATGGATACATTAGTTAGTTCTTTGATCCATCAAAGTTCTAGGGAATGGGATGTTCCTAAGTTGCAGGAGTTGCTGAAGGAAAGGGATAGGGATCTGGCTCTGCAAATTCCTCTAGGACGCAGTTGGGTGGAAGATGGTTAGCATTGGGCCTATGATCGTAAAGGCCGTTATATGATGAAGAGTGCATATCACGTCCTTATGCAAAATGATATCTCTAACCATGCTAGTGATTTGTTTGTAGTTTAGGGTAAGCTTTGGCATGTTCGTGTTCCTTATAAGGTTAAAAGTACTTATTGGAGAATGTGCAATCAGTATTTGCCAATGAAAGATTTGCTTCGCAATCGTAGGGGTAGATGTTGATGAAATATGTCTAGTTTATCAAGTAGCCTCAAAATCTATACGTCATCTATTTAGTTGTTGCAATGTGGCTACACAAATATGGGTATCAATTCTACCTGTTGTTCCATCTTTCGTAAGGGACGATCCTACTGACTGTCTCTGTGATGCATTTGGTAAGCTTGGGGATGATTTGTGTTTGTTTTGTATGGTTTTATGGGCTCTATGACAAAATAGGAATAACATTATTTGGAAAGGAAGGGGTAGTGATCTTCTACTATTGTTCCTCTAGTCTCCTCATTTTTGCGTAATTAGCAATAAGCTCAGTGTAATCCAGCAGCTACTATCACGTCAGCTTCTGTTTCTTTGCCATGCGAAGGTGCAATGAAATGGAAATGGCAGAGAGATAGTTATATTAAATGTAATTCTGATGCTGCCTTGTTACACGATTTTGGGATGATTAGAGTTCGGTGGGTTGGTCATGAAGTGGAGGGACGGGTAGCTTTGCATGCCAGAAAGTGTTAGAAGGGCCCTCTGATCCTCTGGTTGTAGAGGCTCTGTGTTTTAGGAAGGTGTTGAGCTGGTTGAAAGTCTGAGTTTCGTCTGCCGTCATATTTGATTCACAGGTTCTAGTTTAAGCTCTTCGATCGTTTAGTGAAGATGTTTCTTATTTTGGTGTGTTGTACATGACTGTAAATCTTTCTATCAGAGTTTGTTGATTGCTCTGTGTTTTATTAAGAGATCAGTGAATCAGGTTACCCATCTATTTGCAGTGAATGCTGATTCTATGTCTGGTCTGAGGGAATGGGTCTTGTCCCTCCTTCATTCTTATTTGATGCAGTTTGTACTGGTCTTTCTATTTCTTGTTAATGATATGATATTTTTCTAAAAAAAAATAAATAATAAATAAACATGTATACACAGTGAGTCTCAACAAATTATAAACATCAAGTACATTTTTTTTTTTGTTTAATTTCAATAGCTACATTTGTATATTTATCTATTTTCTATTATTTTATTATTTCATGTTTACTTGCACTAAGGTGAATACACTCAGCTAATCATTGATTAACATTTTAGTTAAATTATAATGAATCTCATATAAAATTACATGTATATAATTTTCTATTGATTATATATTTATATATCTCGGAGCATGTAATAAATTTTCTTTTATGTGTAATGTATAGACATGGTATCCTTGTTCGCTCTATGTCACCGGCCTTGTAGTTGGCTTTTATCGAGGAAAATATCTCAGCACCTGCTGATTAGCTGTTTTATTCTGATTTGGTAATTATATCGTGTCCTCAGGCAGTGCCTTCATTATAGTGTACATGTGTGTTGCTAGGGCCGAGGGAAATTCGGTTTAAATTGAAAAATTGAATCGAATTGAGTTAATTTAGTTCAATAAGTTTGATTTTAAATTTAATCACTTTGATTCGGTTTTACATTATAAAAATTTCGGTTATTTCGGTTCGGTTTGATTTTAAAGAAAAAAATTAATTAAATCGAATCGAACTGAATAGTAATTTATATATTCAAATCGAATCAAATTGAACCGAATCGATTTTTGAATTGATTTATTTTTATAGGAAATTTGTGAATTATATTTAATTATATATATATATATATATTAATTCTTAATTTTATTGATTAATGGTTATTAGATTAAAATCAAAGTCAAAATTAGACCAAACAACTTAAAAATCAAATATAAATTAAAAAAATCAATTAAAAATTAAAACCGATCGATTTAAATCAAATCAAATCGAAATAGAACGATTCAATTCGATTCGATTTTTCATCCATTTCGATTCGATTTTTAAAATTTAAAATTTAATTTTTATAATTTCATTTAATTTGATTCGATTCAATTCGATTTGAGCTGAATGCACATCCCTATGTGCTGTCTTCTCTTATTTCAAAGTGCTTAACTTTATGAGAAATGTGTACTTATCGGGAAGTACACTTTTAAGGAATTTATTTTTTAAATCATATAATATAAATTATTTGATATATAAATTAATTTTTAAGAAGTAAATTATTTCTAAATTATAAAAAATAATCATATTTATGATATAATTTAAAGCGTAATAAATTTAAAAAAAATTAATAAATGCAATTAACCAAGGACCTGTTTGGTGCTGCAATATGGGAGTAAAAAAGTTTATTGACAACTTGTCTAGTTAAAATTGGAACTCGAGTTTTGGGGGCTCAAAACCCAAGTTTTGGAAAAGCAGCAAGGGGTTGCTTTTCACAAAACTGTGTTTTCATGTGTGACCTGACAACAATGATTGAATTCTTATTTACAAAAGTACACTTTTTTTACTTTTTATAATTTCATTTAAACCAATGCATAAACTGCAACATTTTTTCTAGATAATAATTCAAAAAAAAAAAAAAATCATTTTGCACTTAAACTAGAAATTGGATTATCACACCAAGATAATTATTCAAAATAATTATGCAAAATAAAGGATTCTGTCTAATTAATAATTTAATCCTGATTCCATAGGTTTGTTAGATTTAGCTTGGCCAAAATGAAAATCGTAATTAAAAAAGCATCGAAAACTATTTTGACAAGTATATTTCCCGGCTAATGTGGTTTCATCATTTTATTCCCCTTTTATAATATAAATGTTTTCATGCTAAATTGATTTTAGCCACTTTGAGCGTGTTAAAAGAGGAAGTGACCTTTTTCTCACGTGTGTGTTGGATTGTGGGTATGCCAGGAGTTCTAAGATCCCAATTGTAAAATGTAAATGCACTGTTCTAGCTTCTAATTTGAACAATTGGCGGGAAACAATGGACCGAACTTTCTCTTGGGTTTCTTAACTCCACTAAGATGCATTTCGTCAAGATCTCTATTTGTATTAACTTTGTGAAATTTGAGATAATGAGATTGGTTCCTAGAAAATTGAATGATTGCTTGTGCATGAAAGAGTAAATTTTGTACTTGAAAAGTAAAGGTTGTTCATGGCTAATTACTTCAAAAAGTAAATCTATACAGAAGTGTAAAATTTGTGTTTGATCGAAAAAGTAAGTTGCTTGCTAAGAATATGTAAATATGTGCAAAAAATATAAATGAGAACCTTAAAAAATTGAAAGACTAATTTGCTTGAAAATATAGGCATTTGCATAAAATTGTAAATTTAAGTTTGTAGAAAAATTAAATAATTGATTTACAGGTATTGAAATATGAATAGAAAATTGTATATTGCATTGAAAACTAAAAGGATTAATTATATGAATCGAAATATTTGGAGAAGAATTAAAAATTGATTGTTTGAAATAAAAATAAAAAGGTTAAAATGAAACTGATACTAGACTAAAAAAATAAAGCAAGCTGCTGAATTATAAAAAAAAGGTTAAACCTAAAAAGAAAATTAATCTAAGACATTGTGTCTGTCAGGTATTGATTAATTGATTGGCTGTGTCCTTTGAAATGAAGCCTATCACCTCTATTTGTAGAGAAATTTTGCTTGGTAACCAAGTTGCTACATCAGGTTATAATCAATTGCATCAGTTTTTAATCTCCGACATTAACCTTTTGCACATTGATTCAGTTGCTGCACCAAGTCTTCCAAAGAAAAAACATGTGATTTTCTCTTTAGATACTTGTACATCTTTTTTGCACCGCTATTCCACTAGTTGCAACCACCTAACCATTTGCAACATCTTATCCACAAATGAAACCACACTATTTGAAACCCAAGATATCCTTAGCTTATCTTTAGGATAACCACCAGTCAGCACCATTATCTCTTGTAATCTTGATTTTAGGAGACAAAAGATACTACTCCATTATTTGCAACTGCATTATTTAAATAACTACCCACTGATTCAGGTAACTATATAACTAGTTCCAGCTCCAAATCAATTATTGCTCTCTGACTATTGATCTTCGTCCAGCTTGAGCTATGAGTCAAACAATATTAATTGGACAATTTAATTTGATATCTTGAACCCATTAATTAATTGGCACCCAAAATATTAAAATTATGCTACCTTAGGTTATAATCAATTGAATAAGCTTTTAACCTTCGGCATCAGCCTTCTACACCTTAATTTAATTGCTGCACTAAGTCTTCCAAAGAAAAACACGTGATTTTATCTTCAGTTGCTTGTCCACCTTTTTTACACAATTACTCCACTTGTTGCAACCACCTAACCACTTGCAACATCTTATCCACAAATGAAGCCACACTCTCCACTATCTGATATTTTGAATAATAACCCATGATCTCCTTAGCTTATCTTTAGAATAACCACCAGTCAAGACAATTATCTCTTGTAATCTTTATTTTAAGAGACAGAAGATACTACTCCATTATCTACAACTACTTTAATTAAATAACTACCCACTGATCCAAGTAACTATTTAGCTGGTTCCAGCTCCAAATTAATTATTGCTTTTTTATTATTGGTTTTATGCCAGCTTGAGCCATGAGCCAGACAATGTTAATTAGACAATTTAACTTAATGTCTTGAATTCATTAATTAATTGGGACCCCAAATATTAAAATTAAATTGTGGTGTAAATTTATATCCCCTCTGTGTATAGCTTGAGAATTTAGGTTGTACACATGTAGATATAAATTAAATTTCACCTTGGCGGCCCACAGCTACTTAACTTGATTGAACTTGAAATTTGCACTTGTTGACTTGTTTTCATGGAGATATTCTTGAACAATTCAATTTATTGAATAAAAATTAATAATAATGGAAAAGCCAAAATTTCGCGCAATAAATTAAATAGGAGACCAATTTAATTTTGCTAAATAAAAATTAACTAGCAATGTACTAGCTAAATTTTATTTAATAAAATCAAAATTTGAATTTTTTCCTAAGACTAAGGCTCACATTTTTCTCTCAGCTTTTTTTTTATTTTATTTTTTTAACACACTGCTTTATTTTTTTTAGCTCACAACCCATAGTTCAATTTATTTATTTATTTATTTATTTTTATCTCTCAACCTTTTTTTAAAAAAATATTTGCTCACAGCCCACAGCTCAATTTTCCTCTCAATCCACACATAACATTTATTTTAATTTTTAGAGACCCAATCAATCAAGTTCTCTCACCCAAGAGACCCAATTTGACCCAAACTCACTCAATTTCACTTGCCCAATCAAAATGCACAATTCTTTCTCACCCAAAATTAACTTTCTCTCTCCTAAACTACCTAATCAGCTCACTTCTCTCCCAAAACATGCCAAAACACACTCTCTCTCTTGGTCAATCAAGCACCCTTATTCCCTCAATCTCACAATTTTCTCTCAACTCAATCAATCATTCTCACAATTTTCTCTCAATCCAATCAACAATTCTCAAAATTTTCTCTAAACCCAATCAACGATTCTCACAATTTTCTCTAAACCCAATCAACAACTTACAAGACCCATACCCATAAGTTACCATTGGCGTCAAACAAGGAGGAAGAAACCTCCATTGTCAATGCCACAAAGAGGAAGAAGAAGGGCTGGCGCGTTGACCAGGGAAGGACGAGAACGGTGTCGGCAAGAAGGAGACAGAGAAGGGAGGAAAAAAAAGGAAAGGAAGAGCAAAAAAGAGATGGAAGGAAAGAAGAAGAAAGAAGAAAAATAAAAGAAAGAAGGAAAATTAGTGCAAATCGCAAGGAAAAAGGAAAGAAAAGGGAAGAAAAGAAGAAAAAGTAAAGGAAAAGGAAGGAAAATCAAGGAAAAAGATGAATTCTCTTGTGAATTTTTTCCTGTATTAGGAGTATTAGATTTTTTAGGTAACAAACTTTTGATAAAAATTGGAGAATTTGAGTATCAGAATTTTTTGAATAATGAACCTTTAATGAAATTGATATTGTATATTCTTGACCATTCCACATGATACCTTGATTTTTCTTGTGAAATTGAGCTTATGTGAATTTTTGGGACATTGGATGTAAGAAAACCCATTGACTGCCTCTTGAAATCTTAAACTGTATCAACTTGAACTTGAGAATTTTGCTTTGTATCTTAAATTTCTGTGACTTGTGGATTGCTTGTGCCTCTAATAATGTTGATAAAATTTTGGCAAAGCAATTTCCATTGGGAAATGCTGCATTTGGAAAGGGAGAGAAATTTAGAGGAACAATTTTTATTTCTTTTGGATTTAAAGAATGGAAGCTGGAGATTCATTATTTTCTACTGCACCAGATTGGTTTCAAACTATATCCATCATCAAGACTGATTCCTTATTTGGGTTCTTTGATTGTCTAGTTTTATTTCATGTTTATAGTATTTTTCCACATAGTTTTCATTGTAAATCCAAGCACAAGTGAGTCGATTTTTATAGATTTCAAAGTTTGGAATGTAATACTCTATTTTAACTATGGTATTAATATGATTTGGTTTAGTGAAATGGGTGTTACACTTTGATTCTTTGGCTTGTAACTTATTTTTACATACTTTGTGTTAGGCCTCTCAAAGTATTATTTTAAGTAATTAATTGATGGACTAAGAGGTGAAATTTATTAGTGGAAAACCAAGATTTAGAGCCTACAAATTTATATGTAGAGATAAACAAAAATTTGTGAGAGGATTTTATAAATTAATTACAAAGTTTAAAGGGTTTTAACTAAGTCATGAGAGCGAAAGTAGTAATTGACTTGTTTAAAATATTTCTTTGATTGCTTGAGAAAGAATCTTAGTTATTTCAGAATTAATTTCCCTCAAGGATTGTTAGTGCCCATTCAAGATTAATTAGAGGAATGCCTGGTTATTTGGAGTGTGAATCCCCAAACTTTGGGATTGCTTTTTAACTTATTGATGCCTTTTTTGTTTCTTTTAATTTGCCCATTTAGTTACAATTAATTGCATACTTATTGCTTTAATTTTAATTAGCTTTCCTTATTTAGTTTAATTTACATATACCTTAGTTTACTACCCTTAATTTTGCACCTATTGGTTAGCCCAAATAATCATTTCAATCACATAGTTTAGTACTTAAACACAAATCCCTGCAGGATAATAACTTTTCTTTATTATTTGATTGATCCGTATACTTACTTAATTATATCTCTAACTAAAAGATTCTGATATAAAGTAAAAAAATATGGAAAATGTTCCTGTTCTAAGAGGCACACAAATCTAAGGCACACACAAAATCGTACAAGCACACAGTATAAAAAAGAGAAAAAGAATAATACAGGATTTAATGTTGTTTAACCGTAAGATCTACATCCATGAGCAAGACAAGAGAAAAAGTTCCACTATGATAAAAAGAGCAAGATACAATCACTCAGAACTCTCAAACCCTAACTTCAGTGTATTTTCTAAATATCTTATAACTCTACCACAAAGGGCAGAATATTACAATATTTATGCTAGTCTACCACAGTTCTCACTTTTTATCCTAATTGAGTTGCAGAGCGAAGCTTTCAGGTCAGGTCACAATTCGAGTCCATGAAAACATATCCAAACTTTAAGCCATAAAAAATAACAATTCTTCCCCTTGGCTTGAATCCCTCCATCATGAACAAAATAACCACAAATACTCTGTTTTTCCATATGCCCTTGTAAGGGCACTACTGAGCACTGCAAACACCAATCAAGTTTAGGCAATGCCTAAACTTACTAACTGGGACTCCCTTGGTCATCATATTTGCTAGATTATCATGTGTGGAGACTTTCTGCACAACTACAGTCCCCTGAGATACAACATCCCGAATGAAGTTATATTTGACATCAATATGCTTAGTTCACTTATGGTACATCTGATTCTTTGTGAGATGTATTGCACTCTGGCTGTCACAAAACTGCTATTTGTTCTGTATCAACCCAAGATCACCCACTAAATCTACTCACAACACCAACTATATGTGAAATGTCAGGTCAAGTGCAAACCATAGCATACATGATGCTACCAATAGCACTTGAATAAGGAACATTGGACATATGTTCAATCTCCTCATCTATTTTTGGTGACATATCTGCAGATAACTTGAAATGGGCAGCAAATGGAAAAGTCACAGGCTTAGCATTATTCATGTTAAAACGCTTAAGCACTTCATCAACATATGCCTATTGAGACAAGAAAAGCTTCCCAACACTTCTATTCCTGGTAATTTCCATTCTCAATATCTTCTTTGCGGCACCCAAATTCTTCATCTCAAACTCATCACTCAACTGCTTTTTCATAATGTGTATATATAACTCTACTCTCAAGTTATTATATTTTCTTTATAAAATGTTAGTTTAATCATTGAAATGGGCATTAGTTTATATTTTTAAATAACTAAATTAAAAATCATCACATAAAAGCATAGTATATTAATCTTATAATTATTACTATTACTTTTATTTAAAAGATTATCTTATAATTAAAATATTATGTCAAATCAAAATAAATCAATTGCAATAAAATATGAGTAAACATAAATTTATAGATTAAAAAATGCAATTAACTATTAAAATATTTTTCATATAAAATTTTATTTCACTTGTTTAGATTACAAATAAAAAAAAAGTTTAACAAGAAATCAAACCAGAATTAAATTTACAATAATTTTACATGATAATGGCATGAGAATCGTGGATGAACCTAACATATTTATCACGTGCAATTACTGCTGATATGTTGTAATGTAAGGTGCATGCATGCGCATTGTCTATATAAAGCAACGTCCTGAATCCAGCATTATGCAAAGTTAGTGTTGTAAATTTCTATCACATAATGCTATCTACGATGAATCATACATACTTGCCTATTTGGTTTGGTGCTTTAGTTCTGCTATGGAGTTTTCTTGTTTATTTGTATTATGTTTTGTGGTGGAAGCATGAGAGCTATAAAATAAAGCTTATTAGAAAGCAAGGGATCACAGGTCCTCCGCCTTCATTGCTATTGGGAAACTTACCAGAAATGGAGAGAATGATGTCTCAAAATCCTGAAACTCCAAAAATAGATGGTTCCTTGACTGTCTTACCATATTTCAAGCATTGGACCAACATCTATGGTACTTCATATACATATTTTTCCATATACATATTATGATATTGTGCACTTTTTCAAATTTCAGTTTCTCCTTCTCTTAACTCATAATCATTTTCCCTAACCTGACTTAGTTCAGTAATAAAGTCACATCACTCCATTTGGCAGAGCCAGATTTAAGTCCCCGCTTTCCCAATTCCTCTTACCTAATGACAAAGAAACTCATAATCATTTTCATAATTTTATCAGTATTTTTTTCATTATTTTTTACTGAACTCCAACTGAGGTTTGAATATTAATAATCATTTATGACAGGTAAGTTATTCAAGTTTGCAGTTGGAGGGATACAATTGTTATACGTGAATAATCTGGCATTGTGAAGGAAATTAATAGCTTCACATCATTGGAGCTTGGAAAACCTGCTTACCTACGAAATGAAAGAGGAGCTTTACTTGGTAAAGGCCTTAATGTCACCAATGGTGCAGTTTGGTATCATCAGAGAAAGACCGTTGCTCCCCCGCTCTACATGCACAAGGTTAAGGTAATTTAAACTTTTGAATTTAGTTTATAGTGTCGACTAGAAGATAATACTAATTCCAATCAAAACTAGTAAATAAAAAAAAAAATAGAGATTCACAATTATTTGTTACAAAAATAATAATAATATTTACAGGAAATGGTGAATCTGATGGTGGAGTCTAGTAGCATACTTGTTAAATCATGGGAGAAGATAATTGATGCAAATGGTGAGGGTGGAATTGTTGATATAGTGGTGGATGAGCATGTGAAAAATTTTACTTCTCATATAGCCTCAAAAATAATATTTGGATCTGATCATCATAAAGGAATAAAAATATTTCCCAAATGTGAAGCCCTTCTCAAGGCTATTGGTACAACCACAACTCTTGGTATTCCATTTTTAAGGTATGTATGTGCTTCCTTTCATGTACGTGCTTCCTTTTCAGAAAATTTGCGTCTAGACTCGGTCTGTCATTAACTCAAAACATAACATATACAATGGAGTTTAAAGCTCCATTTGTTTTACAGAAAATAGCTTGTATATATAAAATATTTTTCATGAAAAATATTTTTTGTAAAAATTTATTTTCCATGAAAATATTTTTCATTGTTTGGTTGCAATATTAAATTAATGATATGTGTTCAATTTCGTATATGTATAAGTATATTTATATTTTAATAATATTATTAAAATTTAGAAAAAAAAATGACTTTTTTTTTTGAAAAATGAAAGTCATTATCCTAAAAAATGACTTAGTTTTCCCTTTAACTAAGAAAATATTTTCTGTTAATCAATTTTTTTCCCTTTAACTAGGAAAATATTTTTTGTTGATCAATTTTTCTGAGTACACCAAATGCAAAAAACAATGAAAAATGTTTTTCAGAAAAGTATTTTCCATAAAATAAACGAAGCCTTAATATAAAATACAGGAGATTCATATATCTGTATCTTAAGTCTACGGTAGATTAACCTCACCCTTAATTTATAATTAATTGTTTTTTTTTTCCTTTACATATACATATTTGTCCTACCAGTGTTTATTTGATCCACATCGATCGCTTACACGTCCATGCTTATTGTTTTCATGAATAAGATTTCTTCCCATAGAAAGGAACAGAAAATCATGGGGATTAGCAAAAGAGATCCGTGGGATCATTATGGAGATAGCTAAGGAGAGAACTGGATCTATATCTCATCAGGACTTATTACAAGCTATCATTGAAGGTTCCAAGAATGGTGAGCTTGGGACGTTAACAGAAGATGAGTTCATAGCTGACAATTGCAAAAATATGTTCCTTGGTGGATACCTACCCCCTGCTCTTGCTGCAGTTTGGGGTTTAATGTTGCTAGCTTCACATCCTGAGTGGCAAGATCGTGCACGGTCTGAGGTTTTAGAGGTTTGTGAGGGACAAGTACAGCTCCTAGATTTCAATATTCTCAGCAAGATGAAAGTGGTATATATTTACATACATAAGTTGATATCAATTGAAAAGTTGCGCTTCATCAGGATTTAACTGATTTGTGTTTTCATGCAGTTAAAAATGGTGATCCAAGAAGTTTTAAGGCTTTATCCAGGGGTGACATTGGCGACAAGGGAGGCAATGCAAGATGTGAAGCTTGGTGATTTGCAGGTTCCAAAAGGTATGGGCATTTGGATTTGGCTGCTATCATTGCACCGTGATCCAGAGCTTTGGGGACCTGATGCAGACACATTTAATCCTGAGAGGTTCATAAATGGAGTTACAGGAGCTTGCAAGTCTTCACAAGCCTATATACCTTTTGGATTGGGAGCTCGAGTGTGTCCTGGGCAGAATTTGGCTGTGATAGAATTGAAGGTGTTCTTTGCTGTCATACTCTCCAATTTCAAATTTACAATCTCTCCCGACTATCAACACTCGCCTACTTACGGTCTCCTTTTGGAGCCCGAGCATGGTGTGAATCTCCTTATTCAAAAGATATGACTGCTACGCCTGAGTTGGCATAATATGTGGTGGACTTGGTTTGCGCAAGAAGCTGTCATATTAGGGTACTAAATAAATATGCTAAATAAATATGCTTAGGTTGGGGATGTTCTATCGGCCTTTTTTAATAGGCGACCCTTAAATTTTTCCTGATCTTATAATTAATAAAATTTATGAAAAAAAGTATTTAGAATAAAAATAATTTTAAAGTAAAAGCTATCATGTTTGTATTAAGAGTAATTCTCACTTGGATTTTGAAATATTTCTGTCTCATTCCTCCCATTTTCTAACTTTTGAATGGATTTATTTATTTATTTTTTTAAGTAGAAGTATATTATTAGATAAAATATTATATAACCCAAGAAAAATTATATATTATAAATCATGCCTATATATTATAAATTAAAATATAACATTAATATACATGTTTTAATTTTTTTTATTATATATATGAAAGAGCAAAGTTGAACCTGAGTTTCTATATTCAAAGTATTTGTAGTTACCGCTGGACCAATGATTTAAACTTATTTTTATGTCTTATTACTAGTGGACAGCATAAATTTGATTTATGTATATTCTTAACCAAATAAATCCATACTCATAAATACATACCACAATTCATAAGTTCAAAAGAATTATTCTCTCATCTAATTCAGTAGAATTAGTCTAATCGATAAGATTAAAATTACTGTAGTTTATTACTTAGGGTTTGATTTAACTAGAGGCAATATATCAAGTTGATGTGGAGGAATTGTCCCGTATTCCTATGGAAAAAAAAACTTCTGAAAATGCAAAAACTTCTATATATATGCATATATACGCGTATATATATAAGTCTACTCTCAAGTTATTATATTTTCTTTATAAAATGTTAGTTTAATCATTGAAATGGGCATTAGTTTATATTTTTAAATAAAAAAATTAAAAATCATCACATAAAAGCATAGTATATTAATCTTATAATTATTACTATTACTTTTATTTAAAAGATTATCTTATAATTAAAATATTATGTCAAATAAAAATAAATCAATTGCAATAAAATATGAATAAACATAAATTTATAGATTAAAAATGCAATTAACTATTAAAATATTTTTCATATAAAATTTTATTTCACTTGTTTAGATTATAAATAAAAAAAGTTTAACAAGAAATCAAACCAGAATTAAATTTACAATAATTTTACATGATAATTTTTTTTTATAATTTTATTATAAATAAATAAGATTAAATTATTTGCACTATAATTTTGTATTCAATGGAGGAACAACGGAAGTAACGTAAGGTAAAGTAATAAAAGGCAACATATTAAAATTTTTCTGAGCATTTTAAAAGTTTTAAAAAAAAATCTTACATTTTTAAGAAGTGAGAGTTTGAAATCTTCAAAAATCTTACATCTTTTTTTTTTAAAAAAAAAACCTTCTTTCAAACAAGCATAGTATTTTAAAAATTCATATCTTATTTTTAAAAACTTTTTTCCAAACAAATCATTAAAGAAGGCCAATTAGATTATCTCTGATTTATTTTTTTAAATTTTTAATACTATTGTCTTCGACGAAGACTTCAACTATTAAGCTAAAGTTTGCGCTAAAGTCCATTCATCTTGATTGGCTTATTTTTATTACCTATTTATTACATCCAATTAATGGCATGAGAGTCGTGGATGAACCTAACATATTTATCACGTGCAATTACTGCTGATATGTTGTAATGTAAGGTGCATGCAGGCGCATTGTCTATATAAAGCAACGTCCTGAATCCAGCATTATGCAAAGTTAGCGTTGTAAATTTCTATCACATTATGCTATCTACGATGAATCATACATACTTGCCTATTTGGTTTGGTGCTTTAGTTCTGCTATGGAGTTTTCTTGTTTATTTGTATTATGTTTTGTGGTGGAAGCATGAGAGTTATAAAATGAAGCTTATTAGAAAGCAAGGGATCACAGGTCCTCCACCTTCATTGCTATTGGGAAACTTACCAGAAATGGAGAGAATGATGTCTCAAAATCCTGAAACTCCAAAAATAGATGGTTCCTTGACTGTCTTACCATATTTCAAGCATTGGACCAACATCTATGGTACTTCATATACATATTTTTCCATATACATATTATGATATTGTGCACTTTTTCAATTTTCAGTTTCTCCTTCTCTTAACTCACAATCATTTTCCCTAACCTGGCTTAGTTCAGTAATAAAGTCGCATCACTCGACTTGGCAGAGCCAGATTTAAGTTCCCGCTTTCCTAATTCTCCTAACCTAATGACAAAGAGACTCATAATCATTTTCATGATTTTATCAGTATTTTTTTCATTATTTTTTATCGAACTCCAACTGAGGTTTGAATATTAATAATCATGTATGACAGGTAAGTTATTCAAGTTTGCAGTTGGAGGGATACAATTGTTATACGTGAATAATGTGAGCATTGTGAGGGAAATTAATAGCTTCAAATAATTGGAGCTTGGAAAACCTGCTTACCTACGAAATGAAAGAGGAGCTTTACTTGGTAAAGGCCTTAATGTCACCAATGGTGCAGTTTGGTATCATCAGAGAAAGACCGTTGCTCCCCCGCTTTACATGCACAAGGTTAAGGTAATTATTAAACTTTTGAATTTAGTTTATAGTGTCGACTAGAAGATAATACTAATTCCAATCAAAACTAGTGAATAAAAAAAAAAAATTAGAGATTCAAAATTATTTGTTACAAAAATAATAATAATATCTACAGGAAATGGTGAATCTGATGGTGGAGTCTAGTAGCATACTTGTTAAATCATGGGAGAAGATAATTGATGCAAATGGTGAGGGTGGAATTGTTGATATAGTGGTGGATGAGCATGTGAAAAATTTTACTTCTCATATAGCCTCAAAAATAATATTTGGATCTGATCATCATAAAGGAATAAAAATATTTCCCAAATGTGAAGCCCTTCTCAAGGCTATTGGTACAACCACAACTCTTGGGATTCCATTTTTAAGGTATGTATGTGCTTCCTTTTTAAAAAATTTGAGTATAGCTTTGGTGTATCGTTAACTCAAAACATAACATGTACAATGAGATCTAAGGCTCCATTTATTTTACAGAAAATAATTTATATATTGAAAATATTTTTTATGGAAAATATTTTCTACAAAAAAATATTTTTATGGAAAATATCATGAAAATATTTTTCGTTATTTGTTTGCAATGTTAAATTAATGATATACGTTCAATTTATGTATAAGTGTATTTATATTTTAATAATAGAAAATAAAAAATGACGTCCTCTTTTGAAAATGGAAGTCATTTTCCTAAAAAATGACTTAGTTTTCTCTTTAATTGGGAAAATATTTTCTGTTGATCAATTTTTCTAAGTGCTCCGAATACCAAAAAATATAAAAAATATTTTTCAGAAAAATATTTTCCATGAAATAAACGGAGCCTAAATGTAAAATGCAGGAGATTCATATATCTGTAACTCAAGTCTATGTTGGATCAACCTCTCCCTTAATTTATAATTAATTGCTTTTTTGTTTACATATACATATTTGTCCTACCATTGTTTATTTGATCCACATCGACCACTTACACGTCCATACTCATTGTTTTCATGAATAAGATTTCTTCCCATAGAAAGAAATAGAAAATCATGGGGATTAGCAAAAGAGATCCGTGGGATCATTATGGAGATAGCTAAGGAGAGAACTGGATCTATATCTCATCAGGACTTATTACAAGCTATCATTGAAGGTTCCAAGAATGGTGAGCTTGGGACGTTAACAGAAGATGAGTTCATAGGTGACAATTGCAAAAATATGTTCCTTGGTGGATACCTACCCCCTGCTCTAGCTGCAGTTTGGGGTTTAATGTTGCTAGCTTCACATCCTGAGTGGCAAGATCGTGCACGGTCTGAGGTTTTAGAGGTTTGTGAGGGACAAGTACAGCTCCTAGATTTCAATATTCTCAGCAAGATGAAAGTGGTATATATTTACACACATAAGTTGATATCAATTGAAAAGCTGCGCTTCATCAGGATTTAACTGATTTGTGTTTTCATGCAGTTAAAAATGGTGATCCAAGAAGTTTTACGGCTTTATCCAGCGGTGACATTGGCGACAAGGGAGGCAATGCAAGATGTGAAACTTGGTGATTTGCAGGTTCCAAAAGGTATGGGCATTTGGATTTGGCTGCTATCATTGCACCGTGATCCAGAGCTTTGGGGACCTGATGCAGACATATTTAATCCTGAGAGGTTCATAAATGGAGTTACAGGAGCTTGCAAGTCTTCACAAGCCTATATACCTTTTGGCTTGGGAGCTCGAGTGTGTCCTGGGCAGAATTTGGCTGTGATAGAATTGAAGGTGTTCTTTGCTGTCATACTCTCCAAATTCAAATTTACAATCTCTCCCAATTATCAACACTCGCCTACTTACGGTCTGCTTTTGGAGCCCGAGCATGGTGTGAATCTCCTTATTCAAAAGATATGACTGCTACGCCTGGGTTGGCATAATATGTGGTGGACTTGGTTTGCGCAAGAAGCTGTCATATTAGGGTACTAAATAAATATGCTAAATAAATATGCTTAGGTTGGGGATATTCTATCGGCCTGGTTTAGTAGGCGACCCTTAAATTTTTCCTTATCTTATAATTAATAAAATTTTTACTTATGAGAAAAAGGTATTTAGAATAAAAATAATTTTAAAGTAAAAGCTATCATGTTTGTATTAAGAGTAATTCTCACTTGGATTTTGAAATATTTCTATCTCATTCCTCCCATTTTCTAACTTTTGAATGGATTTCTTTTTTTTCAAGTAGAAGTATATTATTAGATAAATAATTATATAACCCAAGAAAAATTTAGCATCAACACATCATTCTTCCATGTAAAGCAAACTTTCCTTTAGCATATACTTAATCTAGGTGTGGCATCTAAGTGGAAAAAGCCTAAGGAAGATTAATCATGACATCAAACTAATCACTGGCAACACATCCTCCAAGAATGAAACACAACATTTAATGAAGCCAAGCTTCATAAGCTAGCAATATTACAAAAGCTAAGCAGTTCAACTAATAAAATGGACCAGTTGCGAAGAGTGTGAGGAATTAATGGCATAGATATCCTCGCAAAGCTTAGATCGACTGTTGTTGTTGCTGCTACTTTAATTTAGAAACCAAAGATATCAGAAGACAACTAACATGCAGGCTATAAATTCAACTCTCTATTGACACCTCATTTAACAAGAGAATCCACTAATACGTTTACATTACATTCTTGCAAAATATTGGAAATGTTGAGGCAATAAGTGTAAAATAAGTTTTGATGTGTGATAAATTACTATTTTTAAAATATCAATTGCCTCACTAAATTGCTGCAAGGTTGAAGAGAGGCAAGGCATTTAAGATGCTATTAATCATTTAACTTAGCCTCCTCGGTGTTTGTGGACTTAGAGGTGGCAAAAGGGTCAGGTTCAGATTCAAGTCATGCAGGGTCAAGTTATGTTAGGAGGTGGATCATTCAAATTTTTTCTTTTTCGAGCTGGGTTTAGGTTGAGTCATTTTTTGTTGAGGATCAACTCAAGTTACTCATGGTATCTCTATACAAAAAGAGTTTCACATAGGATTCAAGTTAGTTGGCAAATTACGAGTTATTTTGGATCAAAACATTTTTATTATAAAAATTAATTTTTATTAATTTAATTTTCGGGTCAAAATTTGAATTAATTAATTAATTAATCCAAACATGTCAATTCTGAGTCATATTAACTCTCAATTAAATCCTCACTTTTGTAAGTCACTTGGTTTCGGATTATTATGGATTTTCTATAAATTTAAAACATATTATAGATCTCTTTGAGTTGAGTGAGATCGAATTGGGTTGGTGGTTTCCTTGAATATTGCATAGTTAGAATCTAATTCAATTAAAATTCTATGACAACCTACCCAAAATGGAGAATGATGCAAAGATAACACAAGGGTCTATTATTGATTGCTTGTAGTTCTGCATCATTAGAGTCTGTAATTCTAACAGGAGAAGAGAAAATGCAAAGGACATGAAGCTTTTCGCCAAAATTGTATAAAAAGGAAAAAAATTTTCTCAAAATTATGTGGAAGGGAAAATATTTCTCGAAGCAAGGTGAATGTGTACACATCTGAAGGATCAAAGAGCATACCGACATTAAGAGCTTCGGCATTTTCATGCCAATAGTTTTATAGTCGGCAAAACTGTATGCTGGCAACAATACTGTTGGTAAAATGAATAAACAAACAAAAAAGAAAGGCGTATTGCAGAGATTGCAGGGTGCCCACACACAATGTGGTCATTCTTCAAATTTGTTTATGCATGAATGTGCACGTCCAGTTGCAACAAAATAATAATAATAAAATGCATACAAAACATTTTCTCTTAAATTTTAATAGTGAAGTTTACATAATAATTAACATTAACTATTGATTACATCATAATTTATAAATTATTTTTAAACAAATAAATAATATTTTCATTTTAAAAGTAATGGAATAAACGAGTGACTGGCTTTATTTAGAGACAAATTTCTCCATCACCCAACTAATTTTCGATAAATAATAACTTGGGAGCATTAATGCTAGAAAATTAGGAAAGAAACAGCGAATAAACTGCTTAGATTAGTGCTGATCATGTTAAAAGATTCAAATAATTTCTGACAAGAAGCTAGATCTTTTGTGCTTCGGCTCTTGCAGGAGAAGCGGTAGCTGTGTTTCAGGCTTTACAATTAGCCAAATGCAGGAGGTTTTCTTCCATTATAGTGGATATTCACGCAACACTTGGTGCTATAATGAAGCTGGCTGCCGATTTCCTTCAAGTGGAATTTAAACTCATTAAAAGGAATTCTAATGAAGCAGCTCATCATCTTGCAAAGCTTTGCTTTGCCATGTAATTGACTTATTGATGTTCCTAGTTCTCTTGTTAGAATTTGCTCTCTTGATACTGTGAGAGCCTTGTAACACACTTTTGCAATTAAAAAAATACTAGGAAAAAAAATATTATCGAAGTATCCCACAAAGGAATAAGTAAAACAGACTCCACATTCTTGTCTTGTATAAACAGTAATGTCCCGAGCTCATCAGTACCCAATAAACCTAGCTACAATCTCATCTCTGCCAAAGCTGCCTTTAAACTGCATGGATTGGATTGTTGCTTGAATTCATGTTTGAAGCATTAGAGCCCGTATTAGAGGAAAAGCAGATCGTCTGGATGATCCTTCAAGCAATTCTAGGGAAAGAGAAAGGGTCCAGCATCACCAATAGATAATAACAAATCGATATATAATATTAATACTCATACCTTAGAGAGCTATATTGTCACGACCCAACCTATGGGTCGAACCGGCATTAGGACCTGGGCTAGCCTAAAGCTCCCGAGACCCGTAGTAAGCCTAATTATTCCTTAACCTAATCCTAAGGCCCATTTTAGGCCCAATTTCAAGAATTCAACCGGAAAGAGTCCGACCATAATATGGACCATACAACGGGGAGTTTTTGACTCGCACTACCTGTAAACACAATATATAACAATTTGAGGAGCTCAGCTCACCCTCCATATACTCATAATGGTATACAATCCAATGGGAGCTCAGCTCCCTCATCCAGTCCAATCATACATGCATTTAATATTCTTATAATTTCCACATAATATTATATTACAGTTTCAAACTAATTAAAATACTCCTATCATACGCGGAGTTCTAGAATTTAGCTAAATTGAATAGAATACATTTAATTATTATTAATTGACCTGCGAAGAAGAGGAGCAAGTTAGTCACAATAAATAATTCTCCTGTAACCTAGAAAAATAAGGTGAACAGGAGTGAGCGTTCGACTTAGAGAGTAAAATACAAATTTTAACTACAATTTCTATAGCTATCTAAAGCTAATACATCCTGAGTAATGGAATGCAACACCTTCATAAATTTCATACAAATCACATTATAACAGCAAAAAGGCAATTTGGAGTACTCACACACCCAATAATGTTCAAAGAGTACATATATGGGAGCTGATCCCCTATACAGTTCTCTTAATCCAACCTCTGCCAGCGAGTGTTTCTCAAGCCAAACTTTCGCTTGATAAACCAAATGCGGGGGCCAGCGAGTGTCTCTCAAGCTGTGCCTACCCCGACTTATCCATAAAGTACTGAGTCCCAGCGAGTGTCTCTCAAGCCGCGTCTACCCGTCCTATCCATATCCAATACCACACACCACACGCACGCCAACGCACGCACACTGTTCCAAATTATCATAAATAACATTCATGGCACTTCATCAATTAAGAATGCAATATAAAACGTGCTTAGTGTTTAACTACATAGATACATATTGATAAGTGATGCATGAGCATGCCTGGACATATAATAATATTGAAACTATAATTAAAATTAATATTTTACTCACACACAATGTCAATGTGGTGGCTGGGCCGAGGAGGAAGGCTATCCCGGCTCACCTGACAATTTTATTATAATTATTTAATATAATTGACTCAATACAAGTTTAAAAAGAACCAAAGACACCCTAAGTCGTGCCGAAAATACGATAGAGTCCCCCATACCTAGGACCTACCTAACCTGCAAAATGGCTTAAAAATACACTTCTATATCATATATGTCAACCCATATCCCATCAACAATACATGGCCCCTCTTGGGCTCTCCAATCCAAGCAAAATCTCACAAAATCAAAAATTACGTCTTTACCCCTAAAACTTATATTATGTAAAAATTACTCATAGGAGCTCTAAAAAATTCTAAAAAATTTGCCTGTGGTTCTTAGCAATATTACTAAGCTAATACAAAAAGAATTATAATTTTCTAACTATCAACGAATATTTTATGAATTTTTAATCTAAACCCGACACTAAATACTGAAAAACTTTGGGTTTGGGTTTACCTATGCCAATTCCAATGCTTGAAACACGTCCAGGGCATCTGCAATTGGTGGGGTAGCCTATAACCTCGACCTGAAGTTTTTCCGGCAACCTGTCTATCTGACTCGAAATTTACAGACCCGAGCGATGATCGAATTTCAACGAAACGAAAGTACCTATGTAAAGCCCACAATACCAGAGTTAAAATAAAATATTTACATATAAAATAATTATTTAAAAATTAAGAATGTTACATATATGATCGTAGTTAAGAGAGATGGTATGTGTTGGGAGAACTTCTCGGCTAAGAGTTCTAAAAATTTTTTTCTTACTACCTGTTGTAACGTGCGGCAGGAAGGGGAGGTAATAGTTGCCGATACTATCAAATTCAGCATTGCACACAATCTGCCGATCTTATTATATTGTGAGCACCCTGCAATCTCTGCAACATGCCTTTACTCTTTTTAAAAAAAATTTTTTTACTCACTTTACCGACCGTAATGTTGTCGGCATACTGTTTGATTTTTTCCCTTTTAATTTTTTAATAGCTGTTGCCAACTATGCATGAAATGCTGACACTCTTATTGTCGGCATGCTCTTTGATCCTTTCAATGTGTACATATTCACCTTGCTTTGGGAAATATTTTCCCTTCCACACAATTTTGAGAATTTTTTTTTTCTTTTTTACATAATTTTGACAAAAGGCTCGCACTAGGACCTAGTGTTCCGAATGATGAGCCATCTACCTTCCATTTTAGAAAGAGCAGACAGAATTTGCATATAGCAGGGGTCTTTCCTTTACTATATATTTAACCAATATCATACTCCATTTAAAAATATTAAGAAGGTGTTGTTTGGTTTAGCGTTTTAGAATAGCTTGTAACTGTTTCTTACTTCATATCTATGTGGTAAAATTTACGAATCAACTATTGATAGTTGATTTTAGTTTGAATTAGTTACTGATTCTATTTTTGAAATTTTTTTCTCATTAATTAGTAGCTAATTTGAGTTATTTTTTTATTTAGACTATGTTAATTTTTATCTCTTCAAATTAATTTTTTTTACATTAATAAATTATTTTAAATTATAAATAAATATAAAAATATTATAAATAATAATCAAACTAGTTATAATATTCATTCTTAAATGGTAGAAAAAATGTATATACATTAAAAATAATTATATTTTTAATTCTTATATATGTTATTGTTAGAAGAAAGAATACAAGTAATGAAGGAAAGGATTGTGTATTTATCTGTGTCTTATTTACAGAGATATTACATCTATTTATACATGAGAATATGAGCTAATTTAGACAAGAATAATAATTACTGTAATTATGCTACACAAATCTCCTATAATCATGCTAATTGCTGTAATTATGCTACACAAATCTCCTATAATCATGCTAATGTACGACCTATCAAAAAACTTTTCATTCCTTGAACTCAAAGATTATAGTTGGAACTAGTCAGAACTGTTGCAATAGGTTTTGAAATATCAGATTTCTCCATTGATAACAAGATGAGGAGAAAAAAAAATGGTATAATAACAGAAATAAAAAAAATGAACCAGAACAGGTTGTAGAGAGAGAAGAGAGACCCCAGAAACTAGAAATAAAAGTTTTACGGCTCTGATACCATGTTAGAAAAAGAATACAAGTAATGAAAGAAAGAATTGTGCATTTGTCTGTGTCTTATTTACAGAAATATTACATCTATTTATACATGAGAATATGAGCTAATTTAGACAAAAATAATAATTACTGTAATTATGCTACACAAATATCCTATAATCATGCTAATTGCTGTAATTATGCTAACAGTTATATAATAAATTAATAATTATATGTTTATGTTAATAATAATATAATATATATAGTCATTTATCAACAATAATAATTAGACATAAATTGAACAAACGTGGTAAAATGTTTAGGATATATCAGCTATGTACAATAAGCTATATATTACCCACAATCAGCTATTATTGAGTGTGTCCAATTGGTAAATCAAACGGCCCTTAAACTAAGGGTAAATAGGATAAATTTGATTGTAAAGATTTCATTCAACATGAAATTCCAAACAAATTTATAGAGGACAAAGATAAAAGTTTTATCAATTTAGATTTGAAAATCTTTTCATTTATTTTTTGCAAGTCATAAGGGCCACATGATAGCATATATAGAAAGATAAATTAAAAGATAGAAATAGTTTGAAACTATCCTTCCATTAATAAAAAACAAAGTACCCTTTCTACATTAGTGATCCCCATAAGTGACTTTAAGGTACCACTATTCCAGGATCAAATACTTCTCTCTCTCCAGACAGGGACTTCAAATTTTCTTGCAAGAGTAGTTTTTTTTATATATATATATAAGTAAAAAAATTATTAAACAAGCCAAAGAACTGGCAGAAAATACAAAGGAAAGAAAAAAAAAATACAAAGAAACAAGACTACAAAGATAATAATAATAATAATAATAATAATAATAATAATAATAATAATAATAATAATAATAATAATAATAATAAAGAAAAGACTTCAAAACATAAAAAAACGGTGAAGGAGCTAAGGGGAGGCTTCCTGAGAGAGATGAGAGACATCAAGCTCAGAGAGACCCAAAGCAGCGAGAAGAGAAAAACAGAGATTGAACCCAAATAACTGATGAGAGAAGCATTTCTTGGAGCAACCGAGACTAGACACTACAAGATTCTTAGGATTTACCAATGAATTTTCATTGTGGTAATCTTTTAAAGTTAGTTGGTAATTAAAATTACCAATGGATTATGTTGATTGCAATAAACCTTGTTAGTAATTTTTTTTTTTTTATCAACAGATTTCAAGTTCATTGGTATTTATCAATGGATTTCAAATTTGTTGGTAAATCAAGATAAAAATAAAAAAAAAAATCCGTTAGTAATTTAAAAAATTTTAAAAATTATTTTCATTTAAAATAATAAATTTTATTATTATTTTTAGATATTTTTTATTATTTAAAATAATTTTAATATTATAAATATATTTTTATTTTATGATTAGTAATTATTAGAAATATATTATAATGAGAGAAAAAATGTATTTGAAAAAAGAAAAAAATAAAAATGAGGAAATTAAATGAGGGAAAATTATATTAATGAAGATGGAAAATATAAGGTAAACATTAAATGGAAAAAAGAAAAAAAAATGAAAGTAAAGAAAATGATAGAAAAGAGAAGAAAATATGATGAGATAAAAAAAAGAAGAAATGATGAGGGAAGAGAAGAAAAATAAGAGAGGGAATAAATGATGAGAGAAAAGAAAAGAAAATGAAATAAAAGGGAAGATATGATGAGAGACGGAAAAAAAAAAAGAATAAATGATGAGAGAAAAGGAAAGAAAACAAGAATAAAGGAAAGAAAATTATGAGAGGAGAAAAAAAAATGATAGAAAAAGAAAAAAATGAGAGAAAGTGAAAGAAAATAAGATAAAAAAAAAAAAAGAAAAATGAGAGGAAAGAGAAGAAAATTGAAATGGGAGAGAAGAAAATTGTTTAATGAATGAAATGATAAAAGAAAATGTAGTGTTTGTAAATATAAACATGTGAACTATCGATAGATTTATCAACAAATTACAAATCTGCTACTAAATTATATAAAAAATCGGTAATTTTTTTTCCCAAGAATTAGCAATAGAATTTGAAATTCATTGGCAAAATACCATCGAATTTCAAAATTAGTTGGTAATATGTTGGTAAATGAAAGAAAGGTAGACTATTAAAAAAAAAAAAGGCTGGATTTTTTCCTTCAAAAATTATATAACACGTAATTTTTTTTTTTTTTTTTTTATGTTTCACAAACTGCCTACGAATTCAAAATTCTTTGGTAAATTACCAATGGATCTTGAATTCCATTAATAATTTTAAGACTTAAATTTTTTAATATTTCACAAATTACTAACGTATTCAAATCCATTGTTAATTTCGACACTTAATTTAAAATGTCAAGTCAAACAAGTGTTAATCAATAATAAGAAATGGTAATAGATAATGAAAAAACCCACCACTTATTTTTTGAAATATTATATTTGTTATGAATATATTTATGTGGATGTCCATTAGCATTTTAAAATTTCAAACTCCTCCTTTTCTCTCAATATATTTAATGTATTTCATTAAGTACTTTATTAATTATGAACCTTCCATCTTCTCTCGTATACTTATAAATAGAGGCATTGTATGTAATGTTTCACTTACTTGAAAATCAATGAGAAATCTACTTTCTATCAATATTCTCTTTTTTATTATTCTCTTAGTTTTACCTTTTTTTACAACACATTATCAGCAAAAGTCTCTAGCCTCAACCATATATAGGTTTTATATTTTCTTCCCTACAGTTTCAAAGGCACTAAAATTGGATAATTAGACAGTTGGTGATTTACAACATTCTAGCTAAAAGGAAATATTGTTATCCACATTAAGAAATTACTAAGAATACTCTAAGATAATTTTGTTATTAATATTTTATCATAATAATTGCTTTCTTGTTTCTAACCTATGTATTTTTTTTTTATAGTATGTCAAATTTGTCAAAGTTTGAATTTTTGGCCCTTGATATTATGAGAAAGAACTATTTATGAATATTAGATTCATTTAGATAATATTTATTTCATTATTATTTCTATGAAAGTTGAGTATCTTATAGTAAAATATCTACTTGAACTCTAGGAGAGTTTTCAAGAAATATATTGCCATTAGAAGTGACATAATATTATTGAAAAAGATATCACCAATAGAAGTGACATAATATTATTGAAAAATTATGAAACTTATTCATCTGATTATGATCCATTTCCTAAAGTGAATGTGACAATATTTAATAAAATTCGTGGATGCGATCGTGACCATAAACATGGATATGATTGAAATTGATATATTTTCCACAATTGTGGTGGTCATAATAATTACTATTCTAACCATAATATTGCATCTCACCACCAGAAGTAGCAAAATAGTGATCGGAAAAGAAAAATATTAAAAATGAATGTTATATTAAAGGTTACATACCTGTCGTACGCTAAATTAGCATCTTTGAAAGGCAAAGGAAAAACTATTGAAACAAATCTTGTCTATAATAATTTTGACCATGGCCAAATTAATACAACACATTTAGATGTTGCTAATTTTCTCCCCAAAGGAGGAAATGACCATATGATTAATGATGGATTTCTTCCTGAAGAAATTAATGATCATATGGTAAATGATGAAAGTATTTGATATTAGATAATGTTTCTGTTGTGCACCGCGGAAGTGTGTAAACTGCAAAAAAATAAAGCAAACATATAAAACACTAATATTTATGTAGTTTACTTTCTCAACATAGGGCTACATCCACGGACATGCCATCTTCCACTATCAATAATAATAAATTATCAATTATAAGCTCAAACTACACTACCCATTAACCCAATTACACCCAAGAGATCCCATTACAAACTGCTTATAGTAAATATATTAGTTAGTCCTCTTAGTCTCCTCTAGACATAACCTAATATATTTAGTACTACAATTGCTACACCGCAAAGGTGCCTTCAACTATATAGACAAGACCTTTCTTATCAATGAGCAAGAATTCCTTCCTCTTGAATTCTATGTCCTTTCTCCATGTTAGGCCAAAGTCTCTCTCCACTTTAATAGGCAAGTGCCCCTCATCAATGGGTAGAGTCAAATCCTCAACAATTAGCAAAGCCTCTCTCTGCAATGGGCGACAATCCCTCTCCGTGGGCAAAGCCACTCTCTTCAATGGGTAAAGCCAAATAACCTTTTAACCATTCTCTTATTTATAGTGTTAATTCTTTCAATCTTAATTTGATTAGTAGTCCCACTCAATTTAGGAATAACACTAAAATAAGAGATCTACTTATATAGAAAAATGTCTCTCCAAATTTCACTAGGATTTTGAGTCATAATTCTAACAGTTTCTTATTTTATTTCACATGCTTTCTTATGGTTTTAGAATTTTTTATGTAATGTTTTTTTGAATTTGTTTCCTTATAATGTTTTGCTTATGCTACTAATCTTATTTAATGAAGAAAATATGGTTTTTCATATAACTAGATCAAAGATCAATGGTAAGGATATATGTCTCGTAGATAGTGCAACCACGCACACCATATTTAACAATAAGAAATATTTTTCTAATTTGATTATGAGGCAAACATGTGTTAATATGATATCTGATAGCATGAAATTAATTGAGGGCTTTGGAAGAGCTGATATATCATTGCTCAGAGGAAAAAAAAATTTACTATAAATGATGCATTATTCTTCCCTAAGTCTCAAAGGAATTTATTAAGTTTTAAAAATATTTGATTTAACGAATATCATATTGAGACAATGAATAAGAAAAATATAAATTATCTTTGCATTACTACTATTATTTTTGAGAAGAAATGTTTGTTGGAAAAATTATCCTCTTTGTCCTCTGGATTGTACTACAACAAAATTGTTGTGATTGAAACACACGTTATAGTAAACTCAAAGTTTATTGATGTAAACACAATTTACTAATCAAAGTAATTATATTATTTGGTATGATAGGTTGGGCTGTCCCAGATCAATTATAATGTGAAAAATTATCAAGAATTCATGCAGTCATTCATTAAAACCTAGAGGTTCTTCAATTCAATGAATTCTCATATATTACTTGTTCTTAAGGAAAATTAATTATTAGGCCATCACCAGCTAAAATTGGATTTAAAGCTCTTGCATTTTTAGGATGTATTCAGGATGACACATGCGGCCATATACATCAACCTTGAGGACTATTTAGATATTTTATGGTTTTAAGTGATGCATAAATTAAATGGTCACATGTGTGTTTACTATCATCTTGCAATTTGGCATTTGCAAGATTGCTTACACAAATAATTCACCTACGAGCACAATTTCCTAATCATCAAATTAAGATAATTTATCTTGATAATACTAATGAATCCACATCTTAGACTTTCAATGATTATTGCATTGGAATAGTTGTAGAACATCCTGTAACTCATGTTCACACATAAAATGATCTGGCAGAATCATTTATTAAATGCTTGCAATTGATTACAAGGCCATTACTTATGAGAACAAAGCTTCATATTTCTGTTTGGGAACATATTATTCTGGATGCAGTGGAACTTATGTGCATCAAGCCAACATATTATCATAAGTTATCTCTTTTACAATTGGTTTTGGGTTAGAAACCAAATATTTCCTATCTAAGAATTTTTGGATGCGCAGTATATGTTCCAGTTGCTCCGCCACAATGCATAAGAGGGATCCTCAAAGAAGGTTAGGAATATATCTCAGGTATGAGTCTCCATATATGATTAAATATCTTGAGCCTTTGACAAGTTATTTATTTACAACCAAATTTGCTGATTGTTACTTTGAAGAATCAATTTTCCCAACATTAGGCAGAGAAAATAAGTAGTTGGACAAGCAATTTACTTGGCAAGAATTATCATTATCACATTTTTATCCTCATATTAGGCAGTGTGAACTAGAAGTTCAAAAGATAATTCATTTGCAAAATATTGCCAATCAATTACTAGATGCATTCACCGACTCAAAGAGAGTAACAAAATCTCATATACCAATTGCCAATACTCCTATTAGAATTGAAGTCCTTGAAGGATAAATTGCATAAAATGCTAGTGCTAATGTGTCTACAGCACACTTGAAGCGTGGTAGACTTATCGGTTCCAAGGATAAAAATCTTTGAAAATGAAAAGGAGTAAAATTTCAAGATGGTCAAACTCTAGAAGAGCAAACTCCAGTAGAGAAAAATTCCAAAAGAGAACCTAGACATGACTAATAAATTTCTAAAAGAAATGCAGGTACCTGAAAGTAATGAAATTAAAGAGATTTTGATAAACTATGTCACGTTAGGACAAAAATGGAATTGATGAAATAAATGTTGATGATATTTTTGCATATACTCAATATTCTGAAAGATGATAAGGAACATGAATCTAAGTTTGTAAAAGAATGTAGACGTAGAAATGATTGGTCAAAATGTAATGATGTAATCAAGGCAAAATTAAATTCACTTGAGAAATGTAAAATTTTTGGACTTGTAGTTCGAACACCAGAAGATGTCTAGCCAGTGGGATATCAATGAGTATTTGTGCAAAAACAAAATGAGAAAAATGAAATCATGAGATATAAAGCATGGCTTATTACACTAGCATTGATTATAAGGATACATATTCTTCTGTGGTGGATGCAATTACGTTTTGATATTTGCTTAGCCTGTTAATTCATGAAAACCTTGAAATGTGTTTAATGGATGCAGTGACTGCCTATTTATATGGCTTACTTGACAAAGATGTCTATATGAAAATCCTTGAAGGATTTAAGTTGCCTAAAGCACAAAAAATCAAATTCTTGAGAACTTTGTTCAATTACATTATATAATGCTCTATATGGATTAAAGCAATCTAAACGCATGTGGTATAATCACCTTAGTGAATATTTGCTAGAAAAATGCTATAAAAATGATTGTGAGGTCACTTAATGAGAAAAAAGACCTTTTTCGACCATAAGAAAATAACGAGAAACTCCTTGATTCTGAAATATCATATCTTAGTGTAATAGCTAATGTATCTTGTTAGTCATACTTGACATGATATAGCTTTTCTTGTAAATTTGTTAGCAAGATATAACTTTTCTCCAACCCAAAGATATTGGAATGGAATTAAGCAAATATTATGATATCTTTGAGACACAATGACTATGGATTTATATTATACTAAATGTTACAACCAAATTTGATTGGTTTTGTAGATTCAGGTTATTTATCTAATCCACATAATGGTAGATTCCAGACATGCTATATATTTACATGTGGAGGTACGACTATTTCATGGTATTCTACAAAACAAATTATAGTTGCTACTACTTCTAACCATGTAGAAAATTTTGCAATTCACAAAATAAGTCGAGAATGTATCTGGTTGAAATCAGTAATTCAATATATTCGAAGTACATATGGTCTACTTACTAAAAAGGGAGTTTCAACCATTTTGTACGAAGATAATATTGCATGTATAAATCTGTTAAAGGAAGGATACATTAAAGAAGATAGAACAAAACATATTTCTTCAAAATTCTTTTTCACTCATGATCCTAAGAAGAATGGTGAAATTAATGTTCAACAAATTTGTTCAAGCAATAATCTTGCTGATTTGCTCACCAAAGCACTTCCAACTACAAGTTTCAAAAATTGGTGAACAAGATTAGGATGCAAATACTTAAATATCTTAATTGATATCTTCATGAGGAAGTTAATATACACGTACATTTTTCCCTTTCTCGTAGTTTTTTCCCTTGGGTTTTGATGGTAAAAGTTTTTAATGAGGCAATATTAATCACATATTTTATAAAAGAATAATACCCTCTTTTTCCTTCACTAGGATTTTTTTCCCACAGGGTTTTTTCCTAGTAAGATTTTAATGAGATATATTATTTAATGTGTGGACATCCAAGGGAGAGTGTTATGAAAATATTTATGTATATGTCCATTAGCATTCTAAACTTTTAGACTTTTCATTTTCTCTCTATATATTCAATGTACTTCATTAAACACTTTATTAATTAAAAACCATCCATCTTCTCATGTATGCCTATAAATAAAGGCATTATCGGTAATGTTTCACTTACTTGAAAATCAATAAGAAATCTACTTTCTCTCAATCTTCTCTCTTCTATTATTCTCTTAATTTCAACTTATTTTATAACACATTTTAATTTTTCATTGAGAATCCTTCATCCATCACTCCTTATATATATATATATATATATATATATATATATATATATATATATATATATATATATATATATATATATATATATATATATATATATATATATATATTTTCAGAATTAAATTTTAATTTTTATTAAAAATATCTCGTTAATTCATTGTTATATTCAAATGCAATTTTTATTTTAACTTTTAATTTTTAATTTTAATTGTAAGAATTTATAAACCTCAAAACATGACGTATAAAGCCAACAATTGTTGATTCAGTTGGTAAGACTAATCAACGCTCCCAATTATTAAATGGTAGAGAATGCAAAGCTAGAAGGGGAGAATGTTGTCTAGGGTTGGATAGGAGATCTTATTCAAGTATTTTCTTCAGGCAATTCCCAATTATGCCATGAGTGTTTTTCATTTCCCTTTTAGAATGTGTGAAGAACTCGAATGGATGTTAAATTCTTTTTAGTTGGGTGATCAATGTGGGAGAGGTGGAGAATAAGATGGCAAAAGTGGGACCTCATGTGTCGTACCAAGTGCATGGGCAGGCTAAATTTTTGAAAGATACTAAATTCAATATGGCTCTTCTTGGCAAGCAAGTGTGGAGATTGGTGGTGAATTTAAATTCCCTTGTGGCTCAAGTTTATAAAGTTAGGTATTTTCCTTGAGGGCATTTGTTTGATGAAGTTATTAGGTCCAACCTTAGCTATATTTGTAGAAGTCTATTGGCTTGCGTTCCAGTGGTGAAAAATGGCTGCCCCATCTTGATAATCCTAAAGTCATGTCTGAGAGACCTTCGGGTGTGATGGATACATTAGTTAGTTCTTTGATCCATCAAAGTTCTAGGGAATGGGATGTTCCTAAGTTGCAGGAGTTGCTGAAGGAAAGGGATAGGGATCTGGCTCTGCAAATTCCTCTAGGACGCAGTTGGGTGGAAGATGGTTAGCATTGGGCCTGTGATCGTAAAGGCCGTTATATGATGAAGAGTGCATATCACTTCCTTATGCAAAATGATATCTCTAACCATGCTAGTGATTTGTTTGTAGTTTAGGGTAAGCTTTGGCATGTTCGTGTTCCTTATAAGGTTAAAAGTACTTATTGGAGAATGTGCAATCAGTATTTGCCAATGAAAGATTTGCTTCGCAATCGTAGGGGTAGATGTTGATGAAATATGTCTAGTTTATCAAGTAGCCTCAAAATCTATACGTCATCTATTTAGTTGTTGCAATGTGGCTACACAAATATGGGTATCAATTCTACCTGTTGTTCCATCTTTCGTAAGGGACAATCCTACTGACTGTCTCTGTGATGCATTTGGTAAGCTTGGGGATGATTTGTGTTTGTTTTGTATGGTTTTATGGGCTCTATGACAAAATAGGAATAACATTATTTGGAAAGGAAGGGGTAGTGATCTTCTACTATTGTTCCTCTAGTCTCCTCATTTTTGCGTAATTAGCAATAAGCTCAGTGTAATCCAGCAGCTACTATCACGTCAGCTTGTGTTTCTTTGCCATGCGAAGGTGCAATGAAATGGAAATGGCAGAGAGATAGTTATATTAAATGTAATTCTGATGCTGCCTTGTTACACGATTTTGGGATGATTAGAGTTCGGTGGGTTGGTCATGAAGTGGAGGGACGGGTAGCGTTGCATGCCAGAAAGTGTTAGAAGGGCCCTCTGATCCTCTGGTTGTAGAGGCTCTGTGTTTTAGGAAGGTGTTGAGCTGGTTGAAAGTCTGAGTTTCGTCTGCCGTCATATTTGATTCACAGGTTCTAGTTTAAGCTCTTCGATCGTTTAGTGAAGATGTTTCTTATTTTGGTGTGTTGTACATGACTGTAAATCTTTCTATCAGAGTTTGTTGATTGCTCTGTGTTTTATTAAGAGATCAGTGAATCAGGTTACCCATCTATTTGCAGTGAATGCTGATTCTATGTCTGGTCTGAGGGAATGGGTCTTGTCCCTCCATTCTTATTTGATGCAGTTTGTACTGGTCTTTCTATTTCTTGTTAATGATATGATCTTTTTCTAAAAAAAAATAAATAATAAATAAACATGTATACACAGTGAGTCTCAACAAATTATAAACATCAAGTAGATTTTTTTTTTTTTGTTTAATTTCAATAGCTACATTTGTATATTTATCTATTTTCTATTATTTTATTATTTCATGTTTACTTGCACTAAGGTGAATACACTCAGCTAATCATTGATTAACATTTTAGTTAAATTATAATGAATCTCATATAAAATTACATGTATATAATTTTCTATTGATTATATATTTATATATCTCGGAGCATGTAATAAATTTTCTTTTATGTGTAATGTATAGACATGGTATCCTTGTTCGCTCTATGTCACCGGCCTTAGAGGCTTTATCGAGGAAAATATCTCAGCACCTGCTGATTAGCTGTTTTATTATGATTTGGTAATTATATCGTGTCCTCAGGCAGTGCCTTCATTATAGTGTACATGTGTGTTGCTAGGGCGGAGGGAAATTCGGTTTAAATTGAAAAATTGAATCGAATTGAGTTAATTTAGTTCAATAAGTTTGATTTTAAATTTAATTACTTTGATTCAGTTTTACATTATAAAAATTTCGGTTGTTTCGATTTGGTTTGATTTTAAAGAAAAAAATTAATTAAATCGAATCGAACCGAATAGTAATTTATATATTCAAATCGAATCAAATTGAACCGAATCGATTTTTGAATTGATTTATTTTTATGGGAAATTTGTGAATTATATTTAATTATATATATATTAATTCTTAATTTTATTGATTAATGGTTATTAGGTTAAAATCAAAGTCAAAATTAGACCAAACAACTTAAAAATCAAATATAAATTAAAAAAATCAATTAAAAATTAAAACCGATCGATTTAAATCAAACCAAATCGAAATAGAACGATTCAATTCGATTCGATTTTTCATCCATTTCGATTCGATTTTTAAAATTTAAAATTTAATTTTTATAATTTAATTTAATTTGATTCGATTCAATTCGATTTGAGTGAATGCACATCCCTAGTGCTGTCTTCTCTTATTTCAAAGTGCTTAACTGTCTGAGAAATGTGTACTTATCGGGAAGTACACTTTTAAGGAATTTATTTTTTAAATCATATAATATAAATTATTTGATATATAAATTAATTTTTAAGAAGTAAATTATTTCTAAATTATAAAAAATAATCATATTTATGATATAATTTAAAATGTAATAAATTAAAAGAAAAATTAATAAATGCAATTAACCAAGGACCTGTTTGGTGCTGCAATATGGGAGTAAAAAGTTGAT